>NW_027185285.1:11331275-11441275 GCF_022577435.1 Embiotoca jacksoni
ACATTTTGAGTACATGGGCTGGGATGTGAAACAAACAAAACAAACCAACAAACAAACGGGTGGGGTGGGGCTACTTTTAGTGTTTTTAGGATTCTACTGTTTGGAGTAAACAGAGGATACTGATCCAAATGAACTGTGTTGCACAGAAATGAGGAGAAAGAAGGCGATGCAAGCAGTCGGTCTCCGTCTCTTTCTGCCTCGTCCCCTTTTGCTGCTTCCCTTGGACTTTAAATCCCCCCCCCCCCCCTCCGCCTCCTCCTCCTCTGGGAGGATGATGAGCTCCCTCCCCACAAACTCCATCCTCTTTATCTTTCTGCTAAGAACTTTGGGAGTTTAATTTAATATTTTTTACTGTACAAAGGAAACTGTGGACTCAAATACTGTTTTTTTGTTTTTTTTTATAATAAAATGAAAATTACCAATAGTGACGTGTCCTGCATGTGGCTGTTTCATGGAGTGAGATTGATGAGGCTAAACTTGTGTCTTCATGAGGCTGGCTCACTTTAAACTGGACTGATCACCATGGTAACCAGGGCTGCATGACTAAGCTGCTCCAGAGCAGGAGAACTTCAGAGGATGAGATCAGCAGCAGCCCGACTACTCGGTATCACCAATCATCTCAAATGATCTGGCGGGCAGACCCACTGACTATAGCAGACAAATGATACAGAGGAGGTAATATTTTCTCGATCAGGAGAGTCACTTCTTTGTTATGGGCCTCCTGTGTGTCTTAGTCTGTTTAAAACAGCTTCTTACTATAAGTGGAAGAATAGTTTCTGACTATATGATGAATGACAAAAAGCTGCATTTTTCTTTGAATCTGGACAGAAAAGTGCAAAAAGAGACCAAAAAAAAAATTAAGAACATGGCTGTCTTTGGGTACTTCACTCATTTTCTTTGTAGGAGAGGTGTCAATCTTATACTTGTTTGTGTCCCAGTACATGTCTCACGAGTTACAGATATTATTTCATATTTCAACAAGTTCTTTGTTTGGCATCTATTTACAGTGCATCCGGAAAGTATTCACAGCACTTCAGTTTTTCCACATTTTGTTATGTTACAGCCTTATTCCAAAATGGATTAAATTCATTTTTTTCCTCAAAATTCTACACACAATACCCCATAATGACGTGAAAAAAGTTTTATTTACATTTTTGCAAATCTATTAAAAAAAAATTTAAAAAATCACGTACATAAGTATTCACAGCCTTTGCCATTACACTCAAAATTGAGCTCAGGTGCATCCTGTTTCCACTGATCATCCTTGAGATGTTTCTACAACTTGATTGGAGTCCACTTGTGGTAAATTCAGTTGATTGGACATGATTTGGAAAGACACACACCGTCTATATAAGGTCCCACAGTTGACAGTGCATGTCAGAGCACAAACCAAGCCATGAAGTCCAAAGAATTGTCTGTAGACCTCCGAGACAGGATTGTATCGAGCCACAGATCTGGGGAAGGGTACAGAAAAGTTTCTGCAGCATTGAAGGTCCCAATGAGCACAGTGGCCTCCATCATCCGTAAATGGAAGAAGTTTGGAACCACCAGGACTCTTCCTAGAGTCGGCCGCCTGGCCAAACTGAGCGATCGGGGGAGAAGGGCCTTAGTCAGGGAGGTGACCAAGAACCCGATGGTCACTCTGACAGAGCTCCAACGTTGCTCTGTGAAGAGAGGAGAACCTTCCAGAAGGACAACCATCTCTGCAGCACTCCACCAAGCAGGCCTGTATGGTAGAGCGGCCAGACGGAAGCCACTCCTCAGTAAAAGGCACATGACAGCCCACCTGGAGTTTACCAAAAGGCACCTGAAGGACTGTCAGACCATGAGAAACTAAATTCTCTGGTCTGATGAAACAAAGATTGAACTCTTTGGCCTGAATGCCAAGCGTCATGTTTGGAGGAAACCAGGCACCGCTCATCACCTGGCCAATACCATCCCTACAGTGAAGCATGGTGGTGGCAGCATCATGCTGTGGGGATGTTTTTCAGCGGCAGGAACTGGGAGACTAGTCAGGATGGAGGGAAAGATGAATGGAGCAATGTACAAAGACATCCTTGATGAAAACCTTCTCCAGAGAGCTCTGGACCTCAGACTGGGGTGAAGGTTCATCTTCCAACAGGACAACGACCCGAAGCACACAGCCAAGGTAACAAAGGAATGGCTTCGGGACAACTCTGTGAATGTCTTTGAGAGGCCCAGGCAGAGCCCAGACTTGAACCTGATTGAACATATCTGGAGAGTTGCCCAGGGTGAAAGGCGGGAGTGTGGATACTCACGAGCCCCCGGCTGAGCGCCGATGTGTTGGAGTTCTCCCCGGAGAACGAGAGGGTCGCCTCCACGCGCCTGTGGGTTGCAGGGAGGAAGACTCTGAGTGTTGTTTGTACTTATGTACCAAACGGCAATTCGGAGTATCAGGCCTTCTTGGAGTTGGTGGGGAGATTCCTGGAAAGGGCGCCGCCTGCCGACTCCATAGTTCTCCTGGGAGACTTCAACGCTCATGTGGGCAACAACGGAGAAACTTGGCAGGGGGTGATTGGGAGGAACGGCCTGCCCGATCTGAACCCGAGTGGTGTTTTGTTACTGGACTTCTGTGCTAGTCACGGTTTGGCCATAACAAACACCATGTTCAAGCATAAGGTGGCTCATGAGTGTACCTGGTACCAGAACACCTTAGGCCAGAGATCAATGATCGACTTTGTCGTCGTATCATCTGATCTGTGGCCGTATGTCTTGTACACTCAGGTGAAGAGAGGAGCAGAGCTGTCAACTGATCACCACCTGGTGGCGAGTTGGATCAGGTGGCGGGGGAGTCGGCTTGAAAGACCTGGCAAGCCCAAACGTGTAGTAAGGGTAAACTGGGAACGTCTGGCGGAGGAACTTGTCCGGGAGGTCGTCAACTCTCACCTCCGGAAGAACTTCTCACACATCCCGAGGGAGGTTGGGGACATTGAGTCAGAGTGGACCATGTTCAAATCCTCTGTTGTGGATGCGGCCGCTAGGAGTTGTGGTCGGAAGGTCATCGGTGCCTGTCGTGCCGGCAACCCGAGAATCTGGTGGTGGACACTGGGGGTGAGGGAAACTGTCAAGCTGAAAAAGGAGGCCTTTTGGGCCTGGTTGGCTCAGGGGTCTCCTGAAGCAGCTGAGAAGTACTGGCAGGCCAGAAGGGCTGCAGCTGCGGTGGTCACGGATGCTAAAACTCGGGCATGGGAGGAGTTTGGGAAGGCCATGGAGAAGGACTTTCGGTTGGCCTCAAGGAAGTTCTGGCAAACCATCCGACGACTCAGGAAGGGAAAGCACAGACTACCCCAGGTTGTTCTCAGCTGGGGAGGGGAGAGGGGGGGACTGCTGACTTGGACGGGGGACATCGTTGGGCGGTGGAAAGAGCACTTTGAGGAACTCCTAAACCCGGCCACCATGCCCTCTGGAGAGGAGGCAGCGTCTGAAGACTTAGAGGGGGTGGGGGGTCGCAACCATATCCCTGGCAGAGGCCTCTGAGGTAGTCAAAAAGCTCCTCGGTGGCAAGGCGCCGGGAGTGGATGAGATCCATCCTGAGATGCTGGACATTGCTGGGCTGTCTTGGCTGACACGCCTCTTCAATGTCGCATGGGGGTCGGGACCAGTGCCCATGGACTGGCAGACTGGGGGGGTGGTTCCCATTTTCAAAAAAGGGGACCGGAGAGTGTGCTCCAATTATCGGGGTATCACACTACTCAGCCTCCCGGGCAAAGCTTATGCCAGAGTGCTGGAAAGGACTCCGACCGTTTGTCGAACCTCAGATTCAAGAGGAGCAGTTCGGATTCCGTCCTCGTCGTGGAACAGTGGACCAGCTCTTTACCCTCGCAAGACTACTGGAGGGGTCCTGGCAGTTAGCCCATCCAGTCTACATGTGTTTTGTGGACTTGGAGAAGGCTTTCGACCGGGTCTCCCGGGGGTTTTTGTGGGGAGTGCTGCGGGAGTAAGGGGTGCCGGACCCGTTGCAACGGGCCATCCGGTCTCTGTACAACCGCAGTATTGCCGTATTCTCTGCAATAAGTCAGACTAGTTTCCAGTGGGTGTTGGCCTCCACCAGGCCTGTCCTTTGTCACTGATCCTGTTTGTGACCTTCATGGACAGGATATCTAGACACAGCTGGGGGGAGGAGAACGTCGGGTTTGGGGTCTCCAGATCGCATCTCTGCTGTTTGCAGACGATGTGGTCCTGTTGGCCTCTTCAGACCGCGACCTCCAGCACTCACTGGGGCGGTTTGCAGCCGAGTGTGAAGCGGCGGGGATGAGGGTTAGCACCTCCAAATCTGAGGCCATGGTTCAATGCTGGAAACCGGTGGATTGCTCCCTCCAGGTGGGGACGGAGTGCCTTCCTCAAGCGAAGGAGTTTAAGTATCTCGGGGTCTTGTTCACGAGTAAGGGGAGGATGGAGCGGGAGATCGACAGGCGGATCGATGCGGTTGCAGCAGTACAACATGTGCTACACCGTGTTGGTGAAGAGAGCGCTGAGCCGGAAGGCGAAGCTCTCAGTTTACCGGGCGATCTACGTTCCGACCCTCACCTATATTCACGAGCTCTGGGTCGTGACCGAAAGAACGAGGTCGCGGCTACAAGCGGCTGAAATGAGTTTCGTCTGTAGGGTGGCCGGGCTCAGCCTTAGAGATCGGGTAAGGAGCTCGGACATCAGGAGGGAACTCGGAGTTGAGGCGCTACTCCTTCGTGTCGAAAGGAGTCAGCTGAGGTGGTTCGGGCATCTGATCAGGATGCCTCGTCGGCGCCTCCCTCTGGAGGTTTTCCGGGCACGCTCAACTGGCAGGAAACCCCGGGGAAGACCCAGGATAGCTGGAGGGATCATGTCACCAGCATCAGCTGGAAAATGTTGCAGGGGAGAGGGAAGTCTGGGTCAGCTTGCTAGGCCTGCTGCCACCGCGACTCGACCCCGGATAAGCGGAAGATGATGGATGGATGGAGAGATCTGAAAATGGCTGTGCACCAACGCTGATGGAGCTTGAGAAGTCCTGCAAAGAAGAACGGGAGAAACTGCCCAAGAATAGGTGTGCCAAGCTTGTAGCATCATACTCAAAAAGATTTGAGGCTGTAATTGCTGCCAAAGGTGCTTCAACAAAGTATTGAGCAAAGGCTGTGAATACTTATGTACGTGTTATATTTTCGTTCTTTATTTTTAATAGATTTGAAAAAAATGTAAACAAACTTTTTTCACTGTCATTATGGGATATTGTGTGTAGAATTTTGAGGGAAAAAAAACGAATTCAATCCATTTTGGAGTAAGGCTGTAACATAACAAAATGTGGAAAAAGTGAAGCGCTGTGAATACTTTCCAGATGCACTGTATCACCCTGCACCACCCATACCAATAATAATGTGCAGCTTATTACTGCCAAGAACTTTGCCGTTAAATGTAAGCTGAACTTGTTTCATGACGGAAGCCCTTGCTGTGATGTGTGGAAGTTTTCCTTTAACACTCTCAAAGACACGTTTTACTACTTACAGGTTTGTAACCATCAGCAGGATTACTTTACATCAGAGAAAGTAAAATCCATACATTTATCCATAAGCAAGTTTATGAACTTTCTAGAAATGTTAAGGTGGTGTTTCGTGAAGTTTAACTCTTAAACCTCTTCTAAAACGTGTTTATCATGTAAGAAAATTAGATTGGAGATGTACCTGCCCGCCCCTCCATCACATTCTCACTCCTCCTGAACCTGACATCAGCTGGTTCATAACATCACACGACAAGTCCTAAAAGTCTTCAGCTGACTTTTACTTTTTTAGTAATTTGCTAAGTTTGCCTCTTATTATGTTTATGTTGGTGACTCCAGCCCCTCAGACATGTGCATCACACTGTTAGCGTGCACTTTGGATGCCGTCACTTACAGTAGTGCATCTTTCCTGAGAGCAACACGCCCTCTAGTGTCTACACATGGTAATATCATTGTAGTAATGAACATGCAGTGCTTTTTACTCCTTTAAAAAAAATATTTACATGTTTCGGACTAAAAATTACAACACTGACAGATGTGAACGTTAGTTTTGAAGAGAGAAATTTGGACGTAATCCGAGTTTAGATCACTCTTCTCCTTTTTGCTGACAGATCACATCGGCACATCCAAACTGCCCTCGAAGCTCTTACTGGTGTTCACTGAACTAATAAAGCACAGCAACACGGAGGAACGTTTGAGGTTTCGCTGATGACCGCAAAACACAATTAGGGATGCATCTTTACCAAGGACCTCACAAAAAGTTCTTTTTTTGACCTAACAAGTATAAATGTGTTTAAATACATGTATACATCAAGATTTATTTCACACTTGCAGTGCTGTGATTTAGCCTCTGTGTGTCCACACTCTCCAAGATAAATATGCTCCAGGAGCCGTTTCTTTTAGTACACATTTATTGGAAATGCAGTGAAAATAAAAATGAATCTTTAGAGAGAGGACATGTTTGACAAACCGTCTTTGCCAGACTGACTCGGATACATTAAGTGACATAAATTAGTTTAGCTTATACATGTGACATGCAATAAATAAGAGCTCACTACAGCCTGACCTAACGTACATTTTTCTTCCATTTGCACATTACCAACACAGTGAAACATCCGCGGTATAAACTAATATCTCCTCTTTTGATATGCACAAAGGCTAATGAAAAGACTGGACCATCAATTGGTAATACAAAAATAGAACCAGCTAGCATTTCATACTTGAAAAGTTAAAAGACAGACAGACAGCAAACACAACTGTACTTCTTTTTTGTGCATCCATCCACCTTGAAATGCAGAACTTCATCTAAGCGGCAGGCATTAATTCTCTGTCTTTGTTTTATGTCTTTTGTGACAGAAATAAACCTCTTCAACAAAGCACAGGACAAGACTTTGTGCATGTGTGGCACAGACTGACAGGGCATGCGGTTCGCTCTGTGCAAATACTGAAGAAAAAAAAAAAAACATCTTTACAAAACATTATTGGTAAGAAAGAGGAGCGACTGAAACCGGCCCCGAGAACAGATCTGAGTGTGAGACCGATGTCTTGCTGGAAAGCACTGAGGATGATTGGGAAAAAGTAGCTGCATCAAAGTTGTAATGTGAACTGTATCTTTTCAGGCTGCTGTCTCACCATCTGTCTCCCGCTCCTAGTAAACCCAGCGGCCCCAGGAATGAAACCTGCCACGGAGATCCATTTAAGTCTGCTGGCTTGCAAATGGATAATTGGAACACATTTTTGGGGCCCTCTGGTCTCCTATCACACCTAATAAATGAGCCACAATGATAAAAATTACCACTCATTTTTTTTATTCAAAGGCAATAACATCCTCACTGAACTCAGCAGGAAATGAGTGTAGCTTTGTAAACATGTGGAATTATCTTACATACACGAGTATTTACATGTACAAAATGAGTGGCAAGTCTAATTATGGTTATTTCTCTCTATGTTCCTTCAACAGCCCTTAAAGAAGCCTTCGGCCACCGTGGCTTCTTTAAAAGTCACCGTCAGGGAGTTTATAGTCACATCTGTCATAATCACCTTCCCAGGACTCTCTGCTGCAGCAGGGGCGTTCTGACTGCCTTCTGTTGTGGTAACGCTCTGATTGTCGCCTCTTACTTCCTCTTTCCTCTCCTCAGCAGGAGAGCAGACGGCGGCGTCGCCTGCCGTGTCGCCTCTCCCCTCGCTGCTCACTATCATCGAGACGACGCTGTTTCGGCCCTCTACTCTGTGACACTCCGACCCTGACTCCACGCACTCCTCACCTCTGTCCCAGTCTGATCTGTCGCCCACGGAAACCGCATCTCCCGGCCTGGCCTCAGATGCCGAAGCGCTGTCCTGCGATTGGTCGCACGCAAGTGTTTGTTTGTGTCTCATTTCTGACGTCCCTCCGTCTGGCGTGTCGGTCCACGTCTCTGTGCCTACCACTGTCAGCTCAGCATCCACCTTCTCCTCCACCTCCATCTCCAAGTCCTGTCGCTCCAGCAGGGGAGGCGAGCTGCACTCTGACTGAACTTCAAGAGAGAGGGCAAATTAGGGTCGTGTTTAAAGGTCAAAGGTCATGCCTCGGCTATTCAATTTTGTCAAGTGTTCAGCAACCAACCGTATAAACTGTCTTCACATCTCTCCTCAGTGGTGCTCTCGCACTCCTGCTTGTCTTCCTCACTGGTGACTCCCCAGTCCTCCTCAATGGGCTCCTCCTTCTTCCTCTGTGGACGGATGGGTTTGCTCCCTTTGCCCACCTTCAGCCTGCTCCTCCTCCTGAGCGGGCGGCGGAACATGCCGCCACGCTCGACCTGGTCCACATCCGTGCTCATGGAGCGGGTGAGGGAGAGGCGCAGGCGGGGCGGGGGCTTCTCCACGATCTTGTGGGAACTACGGAGGTCCATGGCGAAGATGTTCTGGAGCAGAGCAAACAGGAGCCGAGTCATTTCTGCATTCACTTCGAGACAACACCCGCACAGTTCTAGTTCCAGGTCCAGTTCTGTTCAACTTCCACTGCAAACACAAAATCTGCAAGCTTTGTGACAGAGAGCAAATTTATAAGTCATGCATCCTTTGATTGTCTGTATTTATCTTTCAATGAAATAAAATACCAAAGCCAATTGTAAATAACTCCAACTAACAACCATTATCTGTTTAGCTCAGTGCTAAATGAACAACGCCACAGAGCTTCGCTGTTGTCCGAAAGCTGTTAATAAAACTAAGAGTCGACATCCGTGCTCGCCGCTCTGCGGGGTTTTGACTTAAATGCCAACAGCAGCGTATCAACATGTTGATAACGAATGTGACAACATGCTGATATCATCTCAGCGAAGTGGAAAAACATGTCGTTAATTAAATAATTAAATAGTTTAATCGTCTAAACGAGCTAAAACTGCTGCTGCTCATCAAGATTCGATGCAAGCGTGAGATAAGACAGACAGACTTGTGTGATCCCAACTCTGTTTACAAACGCATCAAACGAGAGTGTGACGTTAGTTTTGGTCGGGGCTGCCATGGCAACGCTGGCAGCCAACAGCTGCATGCTGTGACACAGGAAACGCATGTCCTTCAGAATAAAAGTCCAGCATCACAAACGATGTAGACTTAATCAAAGTTTTGACTTTCTCCGTCACCGCGACATCGCTTCCGGGTCACGACCCACCGGTTGAGAACCGCCGTCTAAGTGTCGTCAACACATTGTGGGTCTGAGGCCGATGGGAATATAATTAGTTTTGCAGGGTATTTGTTCATAAACTAAACTAAAAAGCCTCGGCGGTGTAAAACTAGTCAACGAGCCACATTGTTCCTCTGTGACACACTCTTCATTACGACCAACACGCACTGTCATTTATTATTTGGAGCCTCATAAACACCATCCTGCTGCTGTAAATACTCATTAGCACAACAAACGTGTATTAATCTGTCATTTAGAGAGTTCCTAACAAGTGCCTAATTTCCTCCGCTTTGAAAAACGCTGTTTGAGAACACCAGTGGACGATGATTTTAGGATATGACGAATCTTACATTTTGAAAATCGAACAGTATATTTGTAAAGAACAGACACTCCAACCTCTGAAACGCATATTTTGGACATTTTAGCTTCAAATAGTTTTGATTTATCCATTCTACATAATGTGCCTTACCTACACGTTAATTCACTCAGCAACGTCCCACAATACTTTTCTCTATCAAAAATACCGAATACCAAAATGACACAACTGACGTACAAACTGGCTTTTGTCACACAGTAACACAGTTGGTGTTACGCAAGAGCGAGACGGACCTTTAGGGTCACACCTCTCACTCAAAAAACACATTACGACTTTCCGCTGCATTGCATGCTGGTCTGTTGAGGGTATTATTGGCAGTGAAACCTGCATGTCTGCTACTGCCTGATTGTTGATCGGGGATAACAGAGGAGTCTATAAAGAAATGGGGGGGATCAAAAAAAAAAAAAAAAAAAAAATCGCCGAAACATCCGCTGCTCCCAACAAAATTTGCCTTTGCACCATCAAAACAACATAAGTTTGTCAGTAGTCGAGCAGTGACGCAGCAGTTTTCCTCGTGCTCTCATTTGTTTACAAGAAGTCATTGTGGAAATTAAAGGGGCATTGTACCAGTTTTACAGATACATATTTGTTTACTCAAGGAGCGCTATTGAGGCTGTAAAATAACCCTGCCGATGTCATAGTGATGTCACTGGGGGCTATTTTTGGCTTGATGTCGAGTTGCACTGAGGAAATGGAGGATCCGGAGTTTTTCTGAGCTTTAATTATGGACTACATTGAAATTGTCTCTTGTAAGTCTCCCAAATCTATGGAAATGTGATGCTAAATTGATGGAACACCCCTTTAAAATGTATCACAAGAAATTTGTCAATACTGCCCTAATTAGAAAATCTGCTCCTCGCATAAGCAGTCATGACCCGGATAAAAGTGAAACTGCCTTTAAACAAATAAGTCGTGCCAGCAGTCAGGGCTGATGAAGGGAGGGACAACAAAGGTTTGAGACAAAAAGAAAGTTAAGTGTCGCTACCCGCAGGACGAGCCTCCTGGGTCGGAGACCTTTCCTACGATAGGCCAGAGCTCTGATCTTCTCTTGACTGAGAGACATACAGAGAGAGAGAGGAGGGAGAGGAGGGAGAGGAGGGAGAGGTCAGACACAAAGTGACAAAGAGAAACTGAGCGAGAGAACAAAACCAAAACCAAAAGAGTGTTCTGTTGTTACTCACTTCTCTTCGTAGGCCAGGACCAGGCGGGGGTCCAAAATGTTGTCCTCTGGTTCCCAGGTGCTGTACCTGCCAACGCACACATACACTCAAATAATGGTCTCTACACAGGAGACGGTGCTCCGGTGTCCATGAGCATTTTCTGTAAAGGCTCCTAAATTTATATTGAAGGGATGAGGTCACCGGGTGATGACTCAAGGATTACTCACTTTTGGGGCCATCCCTGCCACTTCAGTAGATACTCCACATTCCCCTGAGGAGAGACACAAGGAGGGGGGGGGCACACTAAGGAGGGGGGTCCAACACATTGAAGCTACTCAACCTGCCCTTTAAATGTGGTGCCGGGCAGAAACAAGATGCTGCTCGCAAGAAAAAAGGGATGACTGTCACTTTAAAGTGTGGAGTGAGGAAAGGAGGGAGAGTCACGGACATTTTTCTTCCTTTCAAACGCTGTTTTTCTCCGGGATGACGTCAATGACAGCGGAGCTGGTTGGCCTCCAAACAGCAGCCTTTTTTTTTTTTTTTTTTTTGCTCCTCTCTCTCTCTCTCTCTCTCTCTCTCGCCTCCCCGGATGACGCGGCCGCACATGGCCACGCCAGCCGGTTTCCAGGATGCACGGGGAGCAATTTCTAGAACATTACACCGGTGGCTCGGATAGGTGGGGCCACGGGAACATGTAAACAACGTGGTGTTGCGCAACGCTCAAGTCCGAGCTCCCAGCAAGCTCGAAGATCCGTCATCCCGAGAGCAACAGAACTGTACCCCCCTCTCCCTCCCTCCCTCCCTCCCCCCCGCTCCGGCGCACAGATATACATGAAGAGGAACGATTTGTTTATATCGGCACCCGTCCATAGTTTTTCGTAATTATATTACCACACTCCAAACTTTATAACAGCATGTACTACTATTTTACGATTCTATTTCATAGCGCAGGGCGTGTACGTGCCTACGCGTGCGCTGCCCCCCGCTGCGTGTGAGCGTACAATATGTTCAGTGTAAACCGATGGGTCAACCATCACGCGGCAGCCGGTGACATTACGCAGCAGTTTCCCCCGACGTGCTCCGCTCGCCGCTCCGCTCGCTGGCGTTACCAGAAAAACCAACTGCGCAGCTTCACACCGCACACCGGCCGTACGCCCGCTTCCAGGATACACACCCCCTTTTTTCCCTTGTTTTTTTTTTTTTTTTTTTTTTTTACTACAGCTGCGTAGGCTCCTCCAAAACACGGGTCATGCTGCAGCAGCTCTGCCGCTACACAGGAAGGGTGCAGGAGGCAGGATGCGACGCGGCCCGAGAAACAGTCTTAAAGTTTGGCGCAGTTACATCAAATAACAGATTAGTCTTCACATCGCGTTTGCGTAAACTGTAAGGAAACAGCGTAGCCTAGTTTTGTTGTGGGGAGAGGACGGCGGCCGGCGCACGGAGCACGTTAAAAGGATTCAAACAATGTAGGATAAGTTATGTAAGTTACGCGAAGTGGTCGCGCGTCTTACCTTTCTCACTCTCTTCTTGGTTATTGACTCAACTGCAAACACTTGATCTCCTATTGATGACAGCTCCATCACCGCGCGCCGCCTCGCACGTTCCCAACAAGGTTGCAAACTGGACCTCTGCTTGTTTTTTGTTGTTGTTGTTGTTGTTGTTGTTTTTTTCTCGTCGAAGTACAGAAATAAAAAGAGAAATAGTTGAAGAGGAAGGAGGGGAGAACCCCTCAGTGTGCCGGCGCGGCCGCTCGCTCGCTCCCTGTGAGAAACACCGTTTCGAGCGCTTGAGCCCGCTGCGCTTCCTTCCCACTGAACTCCGGCCGACCGCCTCCCTCACTTTTTAAAATCTGCGACACATCAACACT
This sequence comes from Embiotoca jacksoni, assembly GCF_022577435.1. Classification (NCBI taxonomy): domain Eukaryota; kingdom Metazoa; phylum Chordata; class Actinopteri; family Embiotocidae; genus Embiotoca; species Embiotoca jacksoni. Next base: position 11,343,825 of record NW_027185285.1, read on the forward strand.
GGAGCGGCGCGCTACTTTAAGTCGGGCGCGCCCCCTTTCCTTTACGTAGAGCCGAGCCCCCAATGTGCGTGCCCGTGCCCACAAAACCGCGCAAGCAAAATTTAGAGGAGAGTGCAGACGAGGGACGGAGGAGGCGGGTCACAACGACAAAGGTTGTCAATCTAAAGTTTGGGGATGAAACACTGCTGCTTTTTTTTTTTTTTTTGGAGAGATTTCACAAATATATATTCATTATATTAATACATATTAAAATGATACTTTTACTAATAATAAATACAATAAATAGGTCAAAGCATTTGAACCCGGTTTACTTGTGATTTTATTTTTACTTTCAAAATTAGATTTTTAAATGTCCAAAGTGACCTTCGTCTTAAATTAATTATGTGTTCCTGCTATATTTGGGAAATATACTTCAAGAAATATATTTCCCGAAATACTTGTGTGCATTTGGTCTGAGAAACTCATGAATGATATTCTGTTTGTGCTAAATATGAAGCAACAGCCAGAAGCTGTTCATTTAAAATAAACACTGGAAAAAGAGGGAACAGCTAACGTTACTCGGTCCAAAGATAACTAAATATTGTTTTTTACACATTAAATAAGGTAAGGTATTAAATAACTTATTAATTAGGGATTTTTAAATGCGGTAGTAGATGGGTTGTGTTACCACCTAAAATTATAATGTACGGACATGAGAGTGGACTCAGTCTTCTCGTCAAACTTACTAAAAAGCACGTCAAACTATTCCTTTAAAACGTTCACAAACAGAACATCTCGGTCCGATCAGCTTCATAATTGAACTTGTATGAGTGATGTCTTTTTCACGGGTAGGAATGAGGTTGTGTGGTTAAAGAGCTTATCTCCAAGCCTGAGCATGAAATTGTGCGAGTGTGTGTATTTTTACATAACAGTAGTAAAGCCAGGAAAGATCAGAATCTGCAATGGAAATGAAAGCCTTGCTTCACTCTCTGGTGGAAATGTCCACCCCTCCAACTGCGTTTGATCCAAATATGGAACTAAAGCGCAAAACACTGACTGAAAGTCTTAATTTTACACCCTGAATGCTAAGCAACCTATCTGCAGAGAAGAGCGATGGAAACAAGGTTACAGCAAAGATAAGTGTCTCGCTGAAGATAATATATCTGACAATATGCTGAAGCTAAAAAAATAAATAAAATCCAGATGCTGTGTTTAGTGGTGTGATCACAAGCACTAATCTCACACACACACACACACACACACACACACACACACACACACACACACACACACACACACACACACACTTCTATAACTTTATACCTGAACAACTCTTTGTCCTACTTCCAGGTGGGAACAGCTCAAAGGTAGAGGGACTTCTGTGGAAAAAAGGCTCTGAGCCAAATTCCTGTTAACTTTCATTGAGGCTGGTGTGGATCAGTTTACAGTAAAACTCTCTGTAACTCTGCACGTACACACACGTACACACGCACACACGTACACACACGCACACACACACGCACACACGTACACACACACACGCACACACACGCACACACACACACACACACACACACACACACACACACACACACACACACACACACTATGGTCCATAGTCTCTCTGCACCTGGAACACTTGCATCACTTACGGGCATTGGCTGTCATGGCAACTGTTTCTACGGCGACTGCTGAAAAGCTGGATGATGTTGGTGATGACACGGTAGGAAGTATTGTGGAACAGTTCAGGGGTAAAGAGCGATCTGAACTTACTGACCTCTGACCTCCCGGTTCTGACATCACATGAACAGCCGAGCCAGACGTTCCTACATTAATCAAAAGTCTTAGTCAGTATCTGTGTATAAAGGATTCAAAATCTTTCAGGCTGATTATGGTCTTTAAAATAAAATAAACCTGTGGTGGTCTATGGCTTCAATTATTTTGAATTAATATTTAAACTTGGTTAAAAAAAAAAACAAATCGTCTGAACCGAAATTCACACCTTCATGTAAATCAGCTGTGCAGAGGTGAGAAACAAATCTGGGTTTGATCTTCTCTCTCATTTCTTTCTTTTTGTTGTTAACAACTATTTTTGTCACTTTTTTTCGTGAGCAATTGAGTGCAGTGTGTTCGAGGAGAGACGGTCTCAAAATGTGCAGCATTATTTCAATATTTAAAACAGTATCACATCTCCCTCCTCTCCACTTTTAGGTGAAACTCTTCTGAACAACTATAAACACTTAAGATCTGAGCCTACATTCTAGCTCAAACTCCAAAAACTAAATATCCCATATTTCCCATAATGCAACTGGACAGTGCTTTAATTCTTCCCTCTATAAGTCACCCATAAAACAATATAAAGATGATCAAATGTCAAACAATTGGTGGAGAGTAATTGATCGGCGTTTGGGAATAAAACTTCCCTTTGATAGCGAAGTACTGCCCATGTAAGAAACACATCCTCCAGACACCAGAAGGAAGTATTACAACTATTTTGCATCCTTGATGTCTGTTTGAAAAGGCGTGGGCTATATTCAGGCTATATTCAGGGAGTCATCATGGAGAACAAACTGAACGTTAAGTTAAAAACTGGTGTAGCGCTCCTTTAAGTTTGTCTGGTGTAGAGTTTAATGATCATACACACTGTGGTGTCTTAATATACCAAATGACAATATTATCGATCTGGTGTTCCAGTAATTTCTGTGTACTTGTGTTGATCTCATCGCGCTCCACGGCGTTTCTCTCGTTGATGGTCCTCCTATAGTAACCCTGCAGGGACCGGCGGTCCAACATGTAATACGGGATGAATGCAGCGCTTTTCCCGTAAGTAGGAGTTTATGGCTGCGATTCAGAGAAGAGACACGGCAATCACATGACTTGTTATCTGCCCGGATACTACCGTGGCAGAGTTGGGAGTCAGGATGGAGAGGCAAAAACAACACGGCAGGACGGCTCACAGCGCGCACTCCCACCCACATGTTATGACTCACATATGACTCATCAAACGTGCCAGTAAGAAGATCAGCGCCACTTCCCTGGAATATCAACAGAGGGAGAAAAAAAAAAAGATATCAAGGCAATTTATACCGGGAACCCGCCCGTTTCTGATTAATGATATTTTTGTCGTGGCCCTTCGACCCCCAGGGTTTGTACATGAACAGAGGCGTGCGGCACTTCTGGGAACATAAAAGCATTCAAGTCCTCCTGTGAAACAGGAAGCTCCACACCACTAACTTTCAGAAGAGATATTTTAATTAGACCCATCCGTTTCTGTAGTCAAGCCCATTGGTGGAAAGTGTTCAGTAAAGGTGAAATTCTGGCTGTCACTTGTACTGTAGTATTTGCACGGTGTGGTACTTTCACCTCAGTAGAGCTGCTTCCAGCGCTGCTCCCCTCCAGGGGCGGATCATGAGACAACAACCCCCGGGCACAGACATATAAAAGGCCCCTCACCCCTCCGACAGTGCAGCAAGTCTGAGACCCTTGTTGAAGTTATTTTGCTTTTCATTTCAGTTGTGTTGCAATGTTTCCCCCACCATTGTCTTGCCCCCCTCCCCCCTCCAAAAAAGGATGTCTGCCTAGAGGAAACAGTGTTTCATAAATTTGTGTCTCTGTGGTCATTTTGCACATCTGTGTTTTGGATGGTGGTTTGTTATCTTTTTGCATCTGTGTTTTCATTGTCTGTCACTTTGTGGTAATCTTGCATGTCTTCATGGTCATTTTGAGTCAACTTGTAGTCATTTTGTGTAGCGCTGTGATCAATTTGCATGTCTGTCGTTTTTTGTTGTTGTCAATTTGTAATCATTTTGCGTATATTTGGGGTCAATGTTGAATCACTTTGGAGGGATTTTGCATCTTTTCGGCCGGCTCCATCATCGGCTGCAAACTGGACAGCCTGGAAAAGGTGGTGGGGAGGAGGACACTGAACAAACTCTTATCCATATTGGATAATCCTGACCACCCTCTCCACCACCTGCTGCAGGGACAGTGGAGCACTTTCTCCAAAAGACTCCTCCAGCTCCGCTGTCACAAGGACAGATACAGGAGATCATTCCTGCCGACCGCAATAAGACTTTACAATAACTCACCTCTGGCAAAATCCATCACACATCAGTAACACTGTTGCACTGCTGTTTGTTTAATTTGTTGCACTGTTGTTTAGTTTAGTTTAGTTTAATATTATTCTATTTTTATTTGAATACAAGTTGTACATAATGGGCATTTCAAAATTTTTTTATATTTAATATTTTTTTACTACCTCTATTTTATATTCTAATTTGTATTGCTTTGCCCTCTACGTGCTGCTGTAACAACAAAATTTCCCCTTGCGGGATTAATAAAGTATCTATGTATCTATCTATCTACTGTATCTCTCTCTCTATCTTTGTTGTTGTTTTGAAATCTTTGCATGTCTCTGGTCATTTTGAAAAACCCTGTTGTGATTTTGTGTCACTTTGTAGTCTTCTTTGGCATCTCTGTGGTTAATTTGTGTTGTTGTGGTAGTTTTGAGCCACCTTGTGATTTTGTGCCTTTTTTGTCACTTTGACGTTTTATGTGTATATGAGGTCACTTTGTGTAACTTCATGGTCTTTTTTCATGTATTTGTGTACATTTTGAATTTACACTGTGCACAATTATTAGGCAAATTGTATTTTTGAGGATTAATTAATTATAATAATTATTATTGAACAACTACAGTGCTCTCAGTCAATCCAAAATGTTAATAAACCTCAAATCTGAATATTTAAGAAAGTAAAAGTGAGGTTTTGGCTTTCTTAGGAGAATACCTGTGTGCAAAATTATTGGGCAACTATTAGTGTGCAGAATTATTATGGAACTAAATGAAAAACAAAAATGTTCCCATCTCACTTGTTTGTTTTTATCTGTTAAAGTGAGAATAATAAACAAACAACTCAACATTTACAAATAAACATTTCTAACATTAAAAAAAAAAAAAAAATCAGTAACCAATATATATATATATATATATATATATATATATTGGTTACTGATTTTTTTTTTTTAATGTTATATATATATATATATATATATATATATATATATATATATATATATATATATATATATATATATATATATATATATATATATATATATATATATATATATATATATTATTACTATATATATATATAATTACTGTTATTGAAAAGAAGGGTGTTTCCCTCAGTAACCAATATATATATATATATATATATATATACCAATATATATATATATATATATACCAATATATATATATATATATATATATATATATATATATATATATATATATATATATATATATATATATATTGGTTACTGAGGGAAACACCCTTCTTTTCAATAACAGTAAAAAGCCGTCCATTCATGGATTCTGTCAGTTTCTTGATCTGTTGATGATCAACTTTTTGTGCAGCAGCAACCACAGCCTCCCAGACACTGTTCAGAGAGGTGGACTGTTTTCCTTCACAGTAAATCTCCTGTTTAAAAAGGGCCCACAAGTTCTCAATAGGGTTTAGGTCAGGTGATGAAGGAGGCCATGTCACTATTCTTTCATCTTTAAGGCCTATACTGGCTAGCCACGCAATGGAGCACTTCGATGCATGCGATGGAGCATTGTCCTGCATAAAAATCATGGTCTTCTTGAAAGATGCAGACTTTTTCTTGAACCACTGCTTGAAGAAAGTGTCTTCTAAAAACTGGCAGTAGGTTTGGGAGTTGATTTTGAGTCCATCTTCAAACCGAAAAGGTCCAACTAGCTCATCTTTAGTAATATCAGCCTATACCAGTACCCCACCTCCACCTTGCTGACGTCTGAGTCGAAGTGGAGCTCTGTGCCCGTTACTGATCCGGTCACGGCCCGTCAAGATTCACTCTCATCTCATCAGTCCATAAAACCTTTGAACAATCTGTCTTCAGATATTTCTTGGCCCAGTCTTGACATTTCAGTTTATGTGTCTTGTTCAGTGGTGGTCGGGTTTCAGCCTTCCTTACCTCGGCCGTGTCTCTGAGCACTGAACACCGTGTACTTCTGGGCGCTCCAGGTAGGTTGCATTTCTGGAATATGACAGCACTGGAGGATAACGGCTTCCTGGTAGCTTCACGTTGGATTCTTCTCAAATCTTTGGCAGTTAATTTGCGTCTTTTTTTCTCAACACGTTTCTTGTGACCCTGTTGACTATTTGCAACAAAACGTTTGATGGTTCTGTGATCACGCCCCAATATCTTAGAAATTTCAAGAGTGCTGCATCCCTCTGAAAGACTTTTTGACTTTTCAGAGTCAGTTAAATCTCTTTTTTGCCCCATTTTGGCTGAGGAAAAGGAGCTGCCTAATAATCATGCACACTATGATACCGGGTGTTGATCTCCTTAGGCCACACCCTCCCTCATTACACAAATACACATCACCTGATATGCTTGGAGTTGGAAAATATGCATAAAAATGATGATATGGTCATAATACTCACTTGCCAAATAATTGTGCACACAGTGTATGATATACTTGTATCGCTCTTCGGTCTTTTTGACTCTCTTTAAAGTCAACTGATTTCCTTTACAATCACAAAATGTTACCAGTCACTTAAGTGAATGCCAACATTAAACATGAACATTAATGATATTGACTGAGGCATTGGCCGAAGGGTCCCCTGATCATTTGGCCCCTGGGCCAGTGCTCTGTATGGACCTTTTCAATAATCCATCCATGATCAGGACAGGAAATACAACCATATCAGCAATTTCTGCTCATTTGCTCAAACTCCACTCATTAAAAATGATGCAAGTGTGGCCTCACAGGTGTGACTGGCTGTGTTTTGTTTTGCCAATTTTAGCTGCCTGAAAGTTCAAAACTCAAGACTGAACTAAAACAAAAACCAAAATAAAACATGAAAAAAGTAGAACACACTCCAAATAAAAACAAAATTTCAAAAGTTTACCTCCATTATCGCTTAAAAGATATAAGTAAGCAGGGAATATTAAAGTAGAGTTTATTAGCATTAACTTTAAAATCTTTGGCTCTTACAATTCCTCAGACCACCAATAGAAAAGCCGAGCTTTTATTATACTTTTAGTGTAAAATAAAAAATTTCTGATTCTCCCGACAACAACCACCTTCACAAATCAACAAATAGAAACAAACAAACAAAAATAAAACTCACTACTGTATGGTGAGGGATGGCGAAGAGGACCAAAAACGAACATGTCAATTCACACTCTTACATACGCCATTAATTTGTTAGTCAGAAACTGTGTGCAAATACACTTTTACAGAGATGTTTATTAATTAAAGTCAGCACTGCTGTGGCTGTCGCCGTCCTCCAGCTGCTCTCAGTCAAGCTGTGAGGAATGTGAATACAGTGAAACACAATAGACGAGGCAATAATTTGATCCAAGGCCAGATGAGCAGTTTTCCAATTACCTGCAGTTTGAGGTTACTGTGGTTACAAACACCTACAAGTATTAAAAGTAGCTCAACACCTCAGAGTGCTGCAGCGGTGCTACGTCTCTTCTCGAGTTTGGAGATTTTTCCTCTGGCAGCGACAGAGTTGGAAACGCACGTCTCTTTATTAATAAAGTTCAACAAGTTAGGAAATATGTTAAATTTAATAGTCCAGCATTAACTTTTTTTTTTTATTGACATTTCAGTTTCTGTACAGATAAAAGTAACTGGTGAGCTTGGTAGCAGGACAAAAGGTAAACTTCATGTTGAATGTCTTTTCCTCCAAGGGGTCCAAAAAGAGCCAAACATCTTGAACAATGCAGATCTGAGGACACCCGAGAGATCAGTGTTGGGTAAAAACAAAAGGAAAAGTTGCAGTTTCTGTCGGGGACAGTCCCCTCGCAGACATGTGGCACACAGCAAACAGGAAACAGAATTTGTTTAGCGCCATTCATGACTTTGGTGTTGCACTCAAAGCCGTCCTTTTCCTCCTCGGGCTTTTATTAAAATGCTACTTGGTTCATTGTTGTTGTTTTTTTTTTTATCCCGGAAGAAGATCCATCGCCTGTGAAGAGAAACTTGCTGTATAATCTGAGCTGTATTTTTCACAATAAAATCCGTTGAGTTTTGGTCCTCAATCACTCCACACAGCTCCCGAGCATCTCCGGCACGGACAGCGGTCATCGCTGAGGACAGGTGACTCGGGTGTGTCCCGGCATGCGGCAGATGCCGCAGGTGCGAGGTTTCTTAACCGCGGGCGGTTTGTTAGCGGCGCCATCTCCCGTTATCTTCTTCCCCTTCCTCCCGCCGTCTCCACCACCATTAAATCCACCACCAAAACCACCTGATGCAGGGGAGCAGAGTTCAAAACAACCACATGACATGATTAGAGGCCACTGTGTAAACAAGCATCAAAGAAGTATCTGTGAGCTGTGACTGAAGAGATGGAGTCTACCTCGTGTGTCGATACCTCAAGGTCTCTGTGTTTGTGAGTCGTGACAGCTTTTTTTTTTTTCTTCTTTTCCTTTTTTTTTTTTCTTCAACCGTTAAATAAGGGAGGGTGATATCTCTCCCTCTCTGATGCTTGATCTGAGTTTCCATCTTGTCTGCTTTTTTTGGATAAACATGCTGTGTTTTATAACGCAAACAGAAAGCATTATCTGCTGCCATATTATGCCAGTCAGACAATTTGACGAATAAAGTGAAATGCACTGCAAATGAAGTTATATGAAGTATGCAAATTTCAAAGAGAGTAAAATGTAATGGTCAAAATCAGACCCAGCAGGTAGAAACAGTGACAAAAGGTAGCTATATTTAATCAAATCAAGCGCACCTCCAAAATCACTACATCCATGCGAGCTGTTCTGTAAGGATGTGATAATATACTAACATGACAGTGCTAAAATGAAGGTTCAATCTTAACCAGCGTCAACCTCTTCGTTTAGCTAGAATGCTAACGTGCCAATTGGCACTTGCTGCGTTCATGTTCACTGTATTCACGAGAAGAGTCCATATGAACCCCTCTTGTTGTGTAATCACGATGTCGAACCAAAGAACTTTCTAAAAGTTCCTGGTTCACGAGTTGTGACGTATCTGCTGACGTTGACTGAAATGGTGGAAGATATGGGAAGTACATTTTTTTGTTGGGCGTTGACCTAAATAAAGAGCCTTTCCTGCATTACGTTACCCGCCTGCTCACGTGCTAATTTTTTTTTAACCTCTGCGGCTTCTAGACGGCGTCCATGTTGCTGTTGTCTCGTAATGGTGGTTTTAGGATTGAGCCAGATGAAAGCCGAGCACACACGACTTCTCGTGTCATAACCACGAGCTCACGAGTTCCATTTAAAGGCAGCAACTACATTCATGTGGTGGAAACATCATTAGTTTCACAAGTTTCTGATCATGAATTAAAGTGTTGGGCAAACGGACGTTTTACCCCGATAATGACGAAAAGGGACTGATTTCAATTCATGCTGAAGGGACTGTGATTGTCTGAACCAAATGTCATGGGACTCCATCCAGTGATTGTTGAGCTGCATCAGTGTGGGCCGACCAACTGACAATGCCGTTTGCAGCCTTCGATGAGTGTGTCACTGTGTGTGTGTGTGTGTGTGTGTGTCCTTGTGTTACTATATGGGTTTTTCCTACCATTGGAACATTAGGTGCAGCACCCAGGTTTTTTTTTTTTTTTTTCACAGCAGCTTCTCTGTAATCTTTGTTTTACCAGTGTTTGGTGATTATTATTTTGAATGCAGACTTTTTTCAGTAAATATACTGATGATGATGATGATGATAGTCAAAAATTATGTGAAAATGCACAGTTTTTAGTCCAATAACTGCCCACCACCACCCACTGCTACCACAGCACATATGCACTCCAGAAACCAGGGAAAACCCTACATAAGGAACCGTTCCACCTTTAAACGATCATAGTGAGGACATCACTGCAATGGGGACATTTTCACTAGTGCACACTCCTTTAAGGGAATGTTTGAAAGTAAAGAGGCTTTAAAGATAAAGGTACAAGAGGTTTAGGTTAGGGTAAGAGTACAAATTTGAGTTCTGCATTTACAGTGGCGAGAAAAAAAAATCTCTGAAACTTTGAAACAAGGCACGAGGAGAAAAAAACCCAACTCTCCAACATTTTGAGTTTGAGCTGTTCACAAGCTTGATGGCAGCTGAGCATCGCAAAAAACTCCACAACGTACACACGTGTCGTGTCAATGAGGGTTGAAATGTATTCGTGTGTGATTCCTACCTGGGGGGGGCACGTTCTCGTCAGCCCACTGGAAGAAGTTGCACTGCTGCTCTCTCGGTTTCCCGCAGACGTAGAACATCCGGCCCTTGTTTGGACCGTCCTTCTGCACCGTACGTGTCACAGCTGTCTCATTACAGTTGCACATCGTCTGTTCAGCGTGGCCTCCTGCGCCCACGTCCTGCCCTCTGCCTCCTCCAGACGTGTTCCTGAAGCCCAGAGAGGGCCTCGGAGGCTGCGAAGTCCTCGGCGCTGCCGGCGGAAGCCCTCGACTCTGCGCCGCCGCCGCCGCCCCGTCCTGACTCGGTTGATCTGCCCACAGGAAGAAGCTGCAGCTCCTGCTGCTGCACCCGTAGAACTGGCGACCTTGGTTGGGGCCATCTTTGCGCACCGTCAGGAGGGATGCCTCCTGACCGCAGTTACACACAATGATATCACTGTTGGTGTCTCCAGTCAAAGCGTCGCCTGGAGGGGATCTTGGCTGCGGGTTCCAGGAGGGGACCGGAGGAAGGGAAGGCCGAGGATTAGCACTGGGAGGTCTGGTTTGCCGTGGTCTGGGGGGCCTCGGAGCTGGAGGACGAGGGTCATCTCCTCTTCCTCCCCTTCCGCCTCCTCCCCTTCCACCACCGCCACCACCTCCTCCTCCACCTCCCCCTGCTCTGAGATATTTCAGATCCAGCACCTCTCTGAGTGTCTCGTCACATCCGCCAATGCAGCCAACGAAGTCCAGAGGCATCATGGGAGGGAGACTGCCCCTGCGGAACTTGAACTTTAACCTGAGGATGGGAGGACACACAGGAGTCAGCCTCAGTGTACACGTTACTCTGACAGAGCTGCAAACTGAACTCTGCTACACTGGGCTGCAATCCAACACAGACAAAACAGAAAGAAAGACGTTTTTATGTAAACAGACTCCGTAAATTCTCAGGTACTTGGGTAAAACCTTTTACTGTCCGTCTTCATAGATACATTACATGAACTAATATTATGGCATTTGTTGCCTTGTAATAGGAAAAATTGTAGGATACATAAATCAGAATAGAGCACCGGAGGTCATTTCAAGGAGGTAGCACCATATTTTGTCCATCAGACCAACTTGTTAAACACTGGACAGTGCAGAGGACATGAGCAGAGAAAAAAATGTATAAAGAATAACCAGTGTTACTGTTAAAACATCCCACTCCTACTACACAATACTTTGATTGTACACATTAACAAAAAATACCCCTGGCCATTATATTGATATTCATGGTCCACAGAAGATGAGTCATAATGACTCTGATGTGCAAGCTGACATCTTGTCATGAGTACATAATAATTACATAATAATAATAATTACATACATAAGTCATGAGCTTAAAGGTGATGATAAATTATTTAAAAGGAAATGAATGAAACATGGAGGACATCTGGATTTATTAAATGATGAGTTGCAGTTCAACAGTAACATCATGCGAGTACCTTTTGCACTTGTGCACAAAAATTTGTGTTTGGATGTTTTGGTAAAAAGTTGTAAGAGTTTCTTAGTTCAGCAAAGTGGTGATCTTAAAGCTTATCGCGTGTTATCATAAAATGTAATGACCGAACAAATCCACAGAAACAACCAGGTTTTAGTGAATTGGAGAACTGCAAATGGTAACAAAGCATAACATACAACCTCAACAACCATCTGGCTGGGAACCTATGACCCACTTTCACACTTGGAAATAACATGCGTTCTGGGTGATCCAATCAGAAATGGTCAACTCAAAGTAATTGAAATATTAGAAATCAAAATATTGAATGCAACTGTGTTTATATCTGACCCGGTGTTTCCGCATGTGACCGTCCCCTGACAGCAGGTTTGTTGCTTTTTTTTCTTCCACCTAAAGATCTGCTCTTCTTATAAATCTTTTGCTACTGTAACAAATATCCTGCGTGAGTCTGCTGAGTTCAGCTGAAGTACACAAACAGCAGTGGAGATTTAGCTGCAAACCTAACGAGAGGCCATAAAGCAGCTGTTTATTGAATATGAACACGTCTGACGCGTCTGACCAAAGGCTCCTCTGAGTTTATTTTTCTTTAATTTATCTCGTCTGTAATTTCTGACCCACATAAGACCCACAGCTGTGGAAGAGCCGCTGCCCCCTTGCACAGTTCATTTATCCACCGCGGCGCAGAGCCCGACCCTCACAAACCTGCTGGAGTAACTGAATAATCAGCCTGAACCACCGTGATTGGGAAACAAACAACAAAATATGTCATAAATCTCCAAAGATCAGCACATTAAAAATGAGGCTCCAGTGAGCAAGAATTTCATATTTTGTTAACGGCCTGTTGGCATTGATTTCTCTCCTGTGGTCTGTACGTGTTCACATGCTTATTTACTTGTATTTGTACATTATGTTGATTTGCATATAAAGTGGGGAAGTAAGATCCGATCACAAGTGGTCACAGTAGGCACATATAGAGACGCATGTTATTGCCAGGTTTGAACAGGAACCTGTTAGCACCCTCCTTCGTTCCCTCGTTTCCTGCGTTCCTCATCATTATAAGCCGTGCAGTAATAATGCCCCCCGATTATCAAAATTGAAATGTAACAGTTTGTCCCTCAGCCGGGTATACTAAGAGCATATTTATAAAAGGGCACAGCAGAAATTTGTTTGTGTGACTTTTGATGGAAATATAAAAGCCATTTCTGATACACATTAATTAAACCCAGAACTCAGTGATAGACGGAGGATAAACATCCATCAGAAAGTGGCATTTTTGACATGCGTGAGACAAAAGTTGTTATGATACAAGTTGCCGTGGCGACCAGTGAGGTAGCAGAAAGCAACAGTTTATTCCTGCACACATCTGCTGCAAACAGCAGCTGAACTTCTCCAGTGAGCTTAAAGCTCCTGTGTGAAATCTGATTAAAAAACACTGAAGTGCTGTAGCTCAACTTTGAGCTCTGTACCAGATTGGTTGCTATGGTAACAGATGCTGGTACTTTGGCTCACTGCGAGCGCGCGCCCTATATTTGGACTGAGCAGAGGCACGTGCTCAAGGGGTTCACGCCTACTTGTGTAAACAAGAATTTTGACAAATTTCTTGGCCTCGTGAAGCCACTCTGTGTTTGTTGCTGTTTGCACAGGAGAGAGCAAAATAAAACACTGCAGGTCTTCAGCACTAAATTGACCTCTGAGACAAAAATGTGCGCGTAGTTACTGCCAGTCTGAGTAGACAATTATATCTTTAATGAACATTTACATGTTTAAATAACATGATGCATAGTGACTCCCAACCAGTAGTGTGGTATAATTCAAATCAATTTCAAAGTAATATTAAATTATTATTTCTGCAGCAGGTTAATATGACAAGCAATAATTTTTTTAAATATTTTTTATGGATAAATCAGTGATGGTCGACTGTTTACAATCACAGCTCTTAAATATTCTTTACTTTCTGAAAAAGCTGTGTGGCAAACAGATTGTCAGCTGGTATTTTAAATCTTTTTTCTTTTTCCCTCTACTGGTTGGGTACGGCAAAGATTTAGCACTACATTTCCATAAAGTTTTAGACTGGGACGAGACAGACAACAAAGATTAAGCCTGTCATATACTGTCAATTACGATAATATTGGTATGCAGACTTTATCTCAACCACTGTAACACTTTGGTGCAGCCCCCAAGCACTCCTTCACAGCCCCTAAACTACTATAGCTTTACTAAAGGCTTTCTTTGACCAGTGTTTGGTGATTCATATTTCTATGGCATTTTTAAAGATAATAGTCCGAAATTATGTCAAATAACGGCCCCCCCCACCCCGCTACCACAGCACATAAGCCCTAAAGAAACATTGAGGGAATACTCTGGAATAATATGTTCAAAAAGAATCAGTGATAATAGTAATATTCCGACCTGTTAATATAATGACATCATACCTTTGACATTTTTGAGCATAAAAATCATTACTCACATGTGAATGGGGTGGGGCTGACAGGTGGGACAAATGCTGTCATCTCTGTTGACCTCAAGCACCATGTCGGGGAACCACACCGCTGTCTTGCAGGCTGGGTAGCCCACACATGACAGGTACTTACTGCAGCGGGACACACAGCACGTCAGACGCGTGAAAGAAAGAAGAAGAACAACAAGTTATTTTCATCATTTTACTAAGTATACTGTATTTTCTTAGACTGCTTTTTGCCTTCATGCAACAACGCGAAACTTGCTTTTGATACAGGGAATCTATAATTGTGAATATTTTATATTACTTTGTGTGAAGGTTATGTTACGAGTTCAAGGCCTGTTTTTAAAGCTTCTCCTTGTTGGTGTGGGTTCCAGAGTGTTTTTATGTATGAGCCGCGTTGTTAGAGAGTCGAATCAACAAACGCAGATGTTTTAAAGGAATAATTCAGCATGAATTTTACAGATTGTTGAAATAAATGGTGCTGCTCCAACAGTATACATTACAATGCAATAAATACACAACTTTGATAAAAAAAAACTAAGTTACTAAATGTTCACTGTGATGGATTACGTATTACATGCCAATCTCGTCCTCTGCCACTTATTCCAAACTAATGTGCATTTAATTTGTCGTTAAGGAGCTAAAACATGTTCAGCATGGTTCTTTAATGTGTGGCGTGTGAACAGAATAATCTGCTTCGCCTTTTGAAGGAGTTTAAAAAAATATAAGAAATATAAGGCAAACTTAATGCATATCAGAGATTGCATCATTTAATTTCCAGTTCTTCGCCTCGTCTCACCTGTTTCCCTCCCTCCTCTTCTTCAGCACCATGTCCCGACCACAGTGAGGGCACTTTCTCACGGGCAGCGGGATCTCCATGTCCTGCTGCTCTACTTCAGTGATCTCCTGAGCTGCACCCAGATATGGAGACAGAGCTTCATCCAACCTGAGGGAACAACAGAAAGTTACCTGCAGTGATCACAGGGAAGGTGTAAGTAATCCATCATTGTGAACAAATATGAAATAATCATAAGCGACTAACTTCTTTGCCTTCTTGACAGACTCGATGAAAACAGTCTTGTATTTCTGGACGTGGTGCTGCAACACGCTCCGTTTGTTCTTCCTGCCCTCGGACACCAGCTTGAGGTCCGCCTCCAATTCAGCACGTAGGTTTGGTTTCGACATCTCGTGGCCCATCGAGTTATAACCTAAACAAACACACATATACACAGTTGATAGGTAGCATAACCGAGTGCCAGGGACAATGACAGAAAGGAAGCTTGTCAACATCTCTGTGTATTAAAGCTTACAGTATTGTGGTATGACGAGAGTGTATGTGTGTGTGTGTGTGTGTGTGTGTGTGTGTGTGTGTGTGTGTCCGTGTGTGTGCACATACCCTCCACCAGTCCCATGCCGAGCTCTCCAGGGAGAAACCTCTGGTCCTGAGTCAAGCCCACATACATGCGACTCTTTATGGTCTCAATGTGGTCTGCATGGGTTGCATCTGTGCCTGAAATACACAGTAAGTAGAGTACAATTTACATCAGACATGAAGCAGTTAACACAGAATAAACAAAGTTTATGTTCTCGTCACAAATGATAATAATAATAATATCTTTATTTAATAGTCTTAATTAAGATGAATTTAATCTTAAAAACCAGGTTGCAGTGCTTTACGAACGTTTTCAAAAACAATGAGCAACAGTTAAAAAAATATTGTCATAAAATACAATAATAAAACAAACAATAAATCAATTAAAACAGTGAAATCCATAAGTAGCGACTCTAAAATAGTGAGTTTTTAAGAGTGATCTGAAAGAATACGGTGTGTTATCTTCCCTGATCTCTTCCGGTAAGTCATTCCACAACTGAGGGGCTCGGACAGAAAAGGCCCGGTCACCTCTCATTTTAAACATAGACTGAGAAATGACGATGACAAAAGAGTCGCTAAGTTGTTTCCAAGGTTTGCTTCCAGTAATGTTGATCTGATTTTGTGCAAACAGGTCAACAATCATCCCCAGGGAAAATTATATTTTTATCTATTGCAGACAATGCTGCACATCAATGAGGAGGACTGCTTTATGGTAATAATGTAAGTACAAGGTTTTTGTACCAGCGTGATGAAATATGTTCATTTGTCAGGTTTTGAAGTCAACGATGAGAAAGAACATACCAATTTTATAAACAAATGGTTTCCTCCTTTAAATTGACCAGAAAATTGAGGACGTTTTTGTAAAGTTTACAATAAGTATAAATGAAAATATTCTAAACCGTGATAGAAGATTTGATACTGGGTCTCGTGAAAATCTGACAAAGGGCATGGGTGTCAAATTTTTGTGTACAAATTTCATTTGGATTCATCAATAGTTTCTTGTTTCTAATTTGTGGATTTGTGAATTCACACACACATTAGAAACAGAGTTTGCGGCTGTGTGTGTCTGCAACCTACCAATGCCGTGCTTCTCCATCAGTGTTATGAGGTCGGCTTCAGTGAGCAGCTGCGGAGGGCTCGTCTGTCCGTCCAGCATCTCGATAGCCGACGGCTGGAACTGGGAGCCTTGTTCGTACACTGGGATCAACTACAGAACAGATTTACTGGATTAGATCGCACACGGGCAGCAAGAAGCAGGAGGAGCTGGTATCTAATGAAGCTGTGTTTGTTTAGTTTGTGCTCCCTTTAGCTGAGACTGGTGATTGAAAAATAAATTGTATTAGATGGCTTAGACCTAAACCCTGGTACAGTTAGTTCACAGAGTTGAGAATTAACAGCTCTGACATACCTTGGTGGTCCACCTGTCGTACGGGTAAACGTCCAGGTAGTTCCTTGCAATGATCATGAGCCCCGAGGCGGAGAACTTTTCCTGAGCGATGTCTATCTCAACCACAGTCTCCTGCCCCAAAGCATCCTGGGATACACAAGCCAGGAAGTGCCGGACAATGAACTCGTAAACACGCCCCTCATTTCCCTGGGAAGAATGGAAGTGGACGGCTATCATTTCAAGATGTTTGTGTTTTTTCCCACAAGTCCATGTGTGCAAAAATGTGCAGGCAATAGTTTACAAAGTTCATAAACTACTCATCAGACAAAAAAATAAGAAAAAAGGGACCAAAAAAAAAATCTCCCTTTAGACCTGATCAGTATTTTTCTTTTGACTATAACTGTAAAATCATCCTGCATGATTGCAACTTGTGTGACTTTGGGCTGCTACAGACTAAGGGTGAAACCTTGAGGTAATTGTTTCTGTCCTGTTATTAAAAAAAACCTTGGAAGGATATAACGGGGACTAGTTCTGTGTTAAGAATGTCAAAAACAAGAACATTTTGCAGCAGAAAAAGATTTGTTACTGCTTTTGTCAACATATCCAAATACACTGCTCAAAAAAATCAAGGGAACACTGAAACAACACAATGTAACTCCAAGTCAGTCACACTTCTGGGAAATCAACCTGTCCAGTTAGGAAGCAACACTGATTGTGAATCAATTTCACCTGCTGTTGTGCAAATGGAACAGACAACAGGTGGAAATGAGGCAATTATCAAGACAACCCTAGAAAGGAACGGTTCTGCAGGTGGTGACCACAGACCATTTCTCTGTCCTCGTCCTTTCTGCCTGATTTTTGGTAACTTTTGCATTTTGCCAGTGCCCTCACCTCTAGAGGTAGCATGAGGCGGTGTCCACAACCCACAGAAGCTGCTCAGGTAGTGCAGCTCATCCAGGATGGCACATCAATGCATGCTGTGGCAAGAAGGTTTGCTGTGTCTGTCAGCACAGTGTCAAGAGCACGGAGGAGACACCAGGAGACAGGCCGGTACACCAGGAGACGTGGAGGGGGCCGTAGGAGGACAACAACCCAGCGGCAGGACCGCTATCTGCTCCTTTGTGCAAGGAGGAACAGGAGGAGCACTGCCAGAGCCCTACAAAATGACCTCCAGCAGGCCACTAATGTGCATGTTTCTGCTCAAACTGTCAGAAACAGACTCCATGAGGGTGGTACGAGGGCCCGACATCCACAAGTGGGGCCTGTGCTTACAGCCCAACACCGTGCAGGGTGATTGGCATTTGCCAGAGAACACCAAGATTGGCAGGTTCTCCATCGGCGCCCTGTGCTCTTCACGGATGAGAGCAGGTTCACACTGAGCACATGTGACATACGTGACAGAGTCTGGAGACGCCGTGGAGAACGTTCTGCTGCCTGCAACATCCTCCAGCGTGACCGGTTTGGCGACGGTCTGGGAAGGCATTTCTTTGGAGTGCCGTACAGCCCTCCATGTGCTAGCCAGAGGTACCCTGACTGCCATTAGGTACCGGGATGAGATCCTCAGACCCATTGAAGACCATATGCTGGTGCAGTGGGCCCTGGCCTCCTTCTGATGCATGACAATGCTCGGCCTCATGTGGCTGGAGTGTGTCAGCAGTTCCTGCATGATGAAGGCATTGATGCTATGGACTGGCCTGCCCGTTCCCCAGACCTGAATCCAATCCAGCACATCTGGGACATCATCTTGTTCCGTCCACCGACGCCACGTCGCACCACAGACTGTCCAGGAGTTGACTGATGCTTTGATCCAGGTCTGGGAGGAGATCCCTCAGGAGAACATCCGTGGTCTCATCAGGAGCATGCCCAGGCGTTGTAGGGAGTGCATACAGGCACATGGAGGCCACACACACTACTGAGCCTCATTTTGACTTGTCTTGAGGAATTTCCACAGAAGTTGGATCAGCCTGTGATCTGATTTTTCCACTTTTATTTTGAGTATGATTCTGAATCCAGACCTCCATGGGATAATGATTTTGATTTCCATTGATCATTCTTATGTTATTTTGTTCTCAACACATTCCACTATGTAATGAATAAAGATTTTCATCTGGAATATTTCATTCATTGAGATCTTGGATGTGTTGTTTAAATGTTCCCTTTTATTTTTTTGAGCAGTCTATATTAAGTCCCAAGAGGGCAACATTTCAAATTATAAGGACATGTATAAATTGTTCATGCTGCCATCCTACCTGCAGTGTGTTAGTGAACTTGGTGGGGTGTATGGGAGGGTGGGCTTGGTCAGACTTCTTCCCCTCCCGTGGGTTTGGTCCCCCTGGCTGGTCGAGCACCCGCTGGGCAAACGTCCCCCAGTTCTGGCTCTGCGTCTGCTGCTCCACCAGCGGGCCGAGGGCCAGGTTAGCGGGAAATATGTTCGTCTCTGTACGAGGATAGCTGATGAACCTGAGCAGAAGAAGAAGAAAAAAAGAAGTTACAAATCATATTCACACAAACAGAGAAGAAATGCCCTGGAAATGTGACGCCACTGGTTAACTCATCAGTCACACTCCTGAGCTGCCAGATGGTGTTTACAGCAACTTTGACAAACGGGTAAACTAAAAGACTGAAGTTCAAATGAAAGAAAACGGAATTCAGCATATGGTCAGACCGAGACAATACTTGGCTCCCTGCAAAGCATGTACATTACCTGAAATACTGCTCATTCAGAAGTTCACACACTCACCCTTGGGTGTAGAGTTTTTCTGCAATTTTCATGGTCTCCTTGGCACCTATTCTCAACTTCCGAGATGCCAGTTTCTCCATTTCCTGTGAGTCAGAACCACAGAGGACTGTTTGTAGTCTAACAAAGCAGGGACACATTCAGCCTTTCTTACATTTTCAACTTAATTCAAATCATTCAGTGCAGATAGAAATAAATCTGGGGAAAGACAGCAGGTGAATGACCTGCAGTAAAGTCTAGCCGGCTTTGAATCAAACTGGGGGCTCACTGCTAAAGTCATTTCCGCCCTTGTGGTTTGCGCTCTAACGACTCAGCTGCGGTTGTCTATTAACAAATGTGTTTTAAGATAGAGAGTACATTATGTGTGTGTTTGTGTGTGCAGTTGTTTAACTTTGTATTCTTACCACGGTGTCCAAAGGCAGCGGCCTCCACTTGCTCTTCGGTTTGCTGGTTACTGAGGTGACTGTTGCTATGGGATCCTGGAAATGAATAAAATTATACTCTCTTTACACATGTGGCTTTAACTCATCGTATTCAAGCAGTTCGACAACACTTTGAAAATCAACTGTGGCATCCAAACAACTGCAGCAGCAGTTATACACGTGTAGATGCACTTATATCTGCAAGTACAAAACACACAAACAGAGTTGGTGCAGGTCCATGGTATAATCTAGGATTTATATTAGATAAATACACTCATCTGCGTGATCAAAATGACATCAATATGTTGTCAAGACAACTATACTCTCATATGTTGCAGGATGTGTTTCAACATAAAGCCATTTTGCACCTGGTATAGGTAGGGTTAACCCCAGACCGTCTTTCTTTTAAGATATTTTTTATCATGTTACCTTTATTTAATTGCAACAGTTGAAAGAAATACAGGCAGCATTGGCAAGAGTGAGGTGTTAACATGCAAAAATAGGTACTCTGGTGTTGTTGCACTTTTCATTAGCATGGCTCTTAACCGTGGGGCCTCTGGACGCCCCCAGCTTCAGA
Organism: Embiotoca jacksoni; assembly: GCF_022577435.1. Lineage (NCBI taxonomy): Eukaryota > Metazoa > Chordata > Actinopteri > Embiotocidae > Embiotoca > Embiotoca jacksoni. The sequence goes on from NW_027185285.1 coordinate 11,364,434, forward strand.
GTAGATTTCGAGGTGCGAGAACAATGGTCAAACATTTTTTAACTCATGAAATTAAAACTCCAACAATGAAAGAGGAGTTTAATAGTTCTCTGCAGCGGTGTTTTATCATGCAAATGGTCATTAGTCCATTAAGTGCAAAAGTCTAATTTTGTAAAGCTGAAAAAAAAGTCAGAGCTTGAAAACACTTTTGCTGCAGATATACAGATACTGTATGTGCCACAATGATAGTTTCATAAGTGAGAAAAAAAAATTCTTTGCAAATGTTTTATGAGGAAGGAAGTTCATTGAACTTGTTTGTTAAACCTCAAGGAAACACGTGGTGTGTTTTTTTGAGAAGAACACTGACCTTTTAAGTTTAATGTGTAAGAAAACTGCACAGAGAACATTTAAAGATCCTGTTTTGTGTAAAGTGAGATTTATGTTTCTTTTTTAAATATATAGCAGGTCTACATGCTGTATAAATACTGTGAAAGTGTACACAGAGAAATGGACACAACCTGTATTCAGCAGCTGTGCCGCTTGGGACATAAATTTGTGATGTCACAAACTCACACTAATGCCATATGTCCGCCCTCTGCATGACCCACTACCCAGCAAGCCACAACTGAAGAAAACCTGTGGTTGGCCTGGGCGTGTCAGCCAATCAGAAGAGATGGTCATTGATATCAATGTGTCTTAAATACATGGACACAAACTGTCTTTTGTTGATAGATCTCAGAGAGAATCTTAAGAAGGGAGATTTAGAACTATATTAAGATGTTTTTTAGTACTTAAAACTACAAAAATATCTTTTTATGGAGATCAAGACTGCAAATAAAACCATTAATTGATTTTCTTCCTCGTGCAGGACAGAAAAATCAAACACAGCTCAGTGGAGTTGCGATGAACTGCAGAGTTAAGCTGATTCTGTGTGGCTTTGTCACTACAAGTGACCTGTTTCACATTCTGCTGTACACAATCACGTCATCCTGTTACTATAAAAACATTGATAAGTGCAGTTTTAATGTATAATGCAGAGATCTCTTTACTGGCTTTGCCTGATTTCTCAGCACCCTTACCAGAATCAGACCCTGAGTGCACAGCTAAAAAGAGCTGCAGGGTGGCCTTACCAATCACATCCTTCCTTTAAAATAAAAGATATTGAGAGTTTCACACAAAATTTAATGTTAAATATATACAGGTGCATGTAATGCAATTTTACCAACTACCAACTAGTGTTTCTTTGCTATCTCTCCATGAACCAAAGTAAAGGAGGAACTGTAGATGTTTGACTGATCCCTGATGTACAAGGATGTACAGTATTAGTGTTTGTCTGACCTGAGTTTTCCTTCTGATACTCACATCTCGCTCAGTGGGAAACAGTGAAAACGAACTAAGTGATAATCACAGCGTTTGTCAGCCTCGTTGGCAAACAATACGTGTTTTTCTATGACAGTCATAGACTCAGATGACACCTCCATCCTGTCATCAGAAGCAAAACCACAAGGTTTGAAACAAAAAGATGTTGAGGCTGGACCAACCAACAGGAGATCATAACACAACAACATGTACCAACACTATCATACAAATTACAACAAAATCAAAACAGAAATGACCATCGTGAACACACAGAGAGTGTGTGGGTGATCATGACTGTGGTTGTGTTATTATCAGCCCTCATTGCAGTATGATTATTGTATTGTATAATTGTTTTGACCTGATTTGGCATTTTTATGAACAACAAACCAAAGCAACATAAAAAAAAACAAAAAAAGAATACAACACAATGACAAAACTGTGATATGGACAGAATACATGCAGATGTTGAGACAATAACAGTGAAACAAGGCTGGTAAAATAGAGAATAATGTATATTCTTGATTAAAAAAAAAAAAAAAGGACAGGGAGAGAAACTAAAACATTAAACTGTAGTCAGTCTGTTAATTGTATAAGCAGGAGGTCTGGATGCTGGATGTAGCCTAGGGTCTTCACAAGCTTTCTGCTGTGGCCTGCCGGCACTTTGGTGTAGACCAACAGCCCCCAGTGGCACCCATACCACCCCCACCAGCACCAGCCACTTCCAGCCAGACCACCACTGTCCGACACATATTTTTGAAAAGATCTTTAGCTATTAGCCATATTTTTTGTTTGTTCAAACACTGAAGGCGGATGAATAGTGAAAAGTGAAAATTGTAGAAAACCATTACCACACCGAGACTCTTTTGCGAAGTCTCACGGCTCCGTCTTCAAATACATGATTCAGATGGGGGATACAGGATCTTTTCAATGCGTAAGAGTGGTCGATTTTTAATCTGAAAATCTGGATTACAGCATGTTGGAGTGAGCTGGGGTGATGGGATGAGAGTGCCTGCAGGTGGGAGACTGACCGTCTGGTGCTCTAGTGTGGTCAAAACAACTTTAAGCTCAATGCTCTAAACTCATTGTATACTACTGCCATTGAGTCCAACCTCACCTCCACCACCACCATCTGGTACGCTGCTGCCACTGCCAAGACAAGGCCAGACTGCAGTGCATCATTCCCTCCACTGAGAGGGTGATTAGCTCCAAACTGCCGTGAGCATTAACATCCATGATAGATCACGACCAACCCAGACATAAACTTTTTTTTTGTAATTACTGCCAAGAGGCTGAGGGCTGTCTGGTCCAAAACTTCACACCACAGGACCCGTTTATTTCTGACTGTAGCTGAAACGGGCTGACAGGCCCACTGACTCGTAGACATCACACATCACATTAACATCCATGATTTTATACTGCAGATCTGTGAACTCCACACATATGACGCAGCTTATTACATCAAAGCAATTATTCGAATTCTTTGTCAAATACATTTTTGAAATTTCACTGTTGTGAACCACTGTATATTTTAATTTGAGTTCAGTACAAGCACAGTCTAACCTGTGTTGAGGTTATGGCAGGGCAGCAGTTAACTGTTGGTATCACTAAGCTTTGGCATCATGGTACTAGAAACTAGCACATTAATGAGCTTATTGCAAGAATGAAAGGTAGGAATGAAGGATTCGGCTACAAATAAGAATACTAAAAACAACTAAAAGCATCATTAAAGTAATAACTAGGAACGTCAACGTAACAAGGTTTGTAACATAGAATCAATAACTTACCAGTATTCAAAATATACTTTAGACTTGAGTATAGAAAGATTGAGGTCTCTCCTTAAATTAGCAATGTTTACACTTTTTTTTTACTGTCTGCACACATAAACCTGAAATCAAAGAAAAAAAAAAACTCAGATTTGTCGCTAACTTGTTCTGAAGAAAGAGCTACAGAATCATCAGCTGACCTAAAGTGGGTTCAGGTACAATGTGCTCATCATAAAACATACAAACAGGCACATACCTCCATGCAAATCTGGTAGAGCACCAGGCACGCTGTGTGGTTGAAGAGTCGGTTTCTTTTCCAGCTGAACTCCACAGCGTCCTCGTCCACCTCATGGAGCACTGAGACAAAGACAGACAGGCAGGAAAGGAGTGAATATCCTGGTAAAACCTGAATCATTGCATCTCCACTGGACCTGTTCTGGGTCTGTGCATGGATGAGTTTGTACCTTTGATCTTGTAGAAAGTCTCAGGTATGAAGGCCTGGATGGCTTTGAAGCGCTCCACCACAAAGCCCAGAGTGGGAAACTGACAGCTGCCGTATGAGATCAGCTGATTGGCCAGAGACTCTGGAAAGATCTTCTGCAGGCGAAGCGTCTGGAATCGAGTGAAGGATGCACCTGCAGGAGACGATCACGAGAGGATTACATTACAAACGTACAGGGCTTTCTATTCAATGTGACATTTTTTCAGATCAGCCGGAGCACCACTGAAATGTGTCATCGCGCTCAAACTTGTGATTATGCTGAAGTATTACTCTTTGAGCCATCCCATAATCCCCAGAGAGTCTCTTTGAAGTGAGTCCAGCTTTACCTATCCGCAAGTCCAGCTCCTGGCGGACATCAACAGCATCGCTGATGTTAGCATCCGGCTCCGTTAGAGTCTCACATGCTCTCTGAATTGAGTTGGGGGTGATTTCAGAAAACTTTGCTCGAAAGACCTGCAAACTCGGCTTCACTAAAACACACACACACACACACACACACACACACACACACACACACACACACACACACACACACGGAATTAAGAGGATCCTTTTGTGGACCGATCTACACAAACATATTTACTTTGCAGACAAAAGTGTGTGGCATCAGATTTCTCATCAAAGTTTTCCCCAAAATGGAGTTTAGATGCACATTCACTGCAATAACAATATCAATAACAATACCAATAACAATACCAATAACAATATCACTACAATACCTGCTTTGCAAACATCTATGACTTCAAAGCCAATGTTTTCTCCCTCCCTGTCACAATCAGTCCAGATGACCAAGGCCTGGCATTGCCTCGCCTCCTTCTCCAGTGTCCGCTGCAGAGAGAGAGTCAGGGACGGGTAACAAGAGAGGGAAGAAGGAGGGAAGAAAGGAAAGACAGAAGGTTAGATGGATAAACGGGGAGGGAATTAAAGAGTCATAAATTTGCAGCAACAAACACACAAAAAAAACATCATAATCGTCCACACAATAACACCAGAAAATGAGTGAAAGATCGCAAACGTGAAGTGACGTCCAACATAGTGAGCGTACCTTGATTTGCATCATGTTATCTGGACAATACTTCTCTACTTCGGCATCAAACAGCAGCACAGGATTGCAGCTGTGCCTTCGGGGAGAAAATGTACAAAAACAAGCAGTTGTTATGATACTGTACTACGCTGAATATACACACACACACACACACACAAAAAGAAAGTATTTATTTTTTTTAAATTTACCACTTCTGGAACGGTGCTTTAAACTCCACACCGAGCAGATGACCTGACACCGATGTCATCGTTACGGTCACATTCTGGTGGAGACAAATCAGAGACAAAGTCAAATTCAGAGGACATTCAGGTGCATGTGTGCAGATTTCATTATTTCTCTTGGCTTCACTTACCTGACCAAAGAGATGATATTCATACTCGTATATTTTATTAAACTTTGACATTCCTTCCCTCTAAAAAAAAAAAAAGAAAGAGAAGAAAGCAGTCAGTACTGGTACAATCATAGATGTGTCATTTGTATTAATATGTACTCACTTCAGGAGGTACAGGAAAGACTTTTGAGACTTGTTTTTGTCGGTGGATTTATAATCTCTACACCGACTGTGAGTTTGATCTGTTTGGGGTGTTTGTTGGTGAGCAGACTTGACCTACCCTCCTGGCCCTGCCGCTGGACATGATCTCCGAGATGCCCTTGGCCGCATCGTTCTTCTCGGCCACGCAGAGGACCCGCTTGATCTGAGACCGGCTCCGGATCATGTCTGCCTCCGGCGGGATGTCCGGCCACCGGCCGCTCCGCGCCGCACAGAAACACCTCCGCTGGACCCCGAACCGCTGCGACCGAAGCAAAGCTCTCCCGAGGAGCTGCACTACCAGCATGCCTGGCCCTTCTCACATGGAGCCGCCCGTCCACCTCCAGGCAGCGGTGGAGCTGCTGTCCTCGGCCTGAGACACAGCGGCACCGTTAGCTCTGTTTACAAAATCCGCGCCTGGTTGTCAAAAACTGCCGTAAACGAGGTCGTAGTGCTGTCGTAAAATCCGGGAGCTACCAAACCGTCAAATTAAAACAACTTTATAATAATAATAATAATAATACAATACATGCATTCAGATTTACTACTGCCAGTATGCGTGGCACATATTGTGTTATTTTGAATGCATTTTTTTTTCACAATAGTAATACAAATGTAAATGATGAATACTTTATGTCTGTTAAAGAGAAAATACACCCTAAATAGGAATTTGCATTTCAGTATCTAAAATCCGTTCACCATAATTCATGCTGAGGTGATGTCCTTTGTAATTTTTTTAGGGAAGTTTACAATCAACAGTTAAATAAAACAAGTTTTTTTTTTTTTTAATTCAATTGGTGAGTACTTTTCAGTATCTCACCACCAAAATTGATTCCTGTCAGCATGGCAACTCTGAAAGCACTTTAATGTTTGGAAATAAAACTGTCTCGTTTTATTATACAAATCTACAAACGCGCTTGATCAAAAAATATATGGCATAACCTGATCTATACTGATAAGTATTGTTGTAAAACAGTCTGCTACAAAACTATCTAAAAAAAACAACTAAAGAATTAATGTTGAGATGTTTGAAGGTCTAAATCATGACATCAGTATTTTATAAAATACCAGAAATAAGTCTGTCTGGCCCCCATGAGCCTCACTTTGGTCGTGACAGTCCGAATATGTGAATATTGTGTTTCGGGGTGGATTTCCTCTAAATCAGAGGCAGCATTGATCACCTGACCAGACAACAGCCAGCTGGGTAAACATGGCGTCTGTCTCTGGATATGGACATTATAAGTGCAGCGCCTCTGTCTGGGTCTCCGTCGCGCCGACGCTTCGTATTTAAGCCCAGAAGTCATTAACGTGAAGGACGCGGCGCATGAAGACACGAAGAGGAAGAGGAGAGCAGCTCTCCTCTGACGCCGACGCTGCTGTACATTTGTCCTTCCTGCACATCATGGATGGTGTGCTGCCTGCCCGGACGCTGTGATTGGCGCTGGATAATTGCTTTTTGTTAACAGAGGAACCGACTCGTATTTCCGTCGAGTTTTCTACTCTTATTTTGGCGGACACGTATCAACAGTCCTGTGCTGTGGACCTGACCCTGCAGGGGTGTAGCTGGATTTTAGGCCCAATCTGCTGTGGAACCCCTTTATTAATCAGGGTATATAATTCAGCTTGATCCCCCCCCCTTTGCTGGATGAACAGCCCCTTTAACATCACTGACCACAGGGCTGTCCGGACGGTGTGAACGCAGCATGACCAGTCTGACTGTACTTTATGTGACTTCCCTCCGCTGCTGTACGCTGACAGCGTTTTTATGACTGTTAGTGGTGTTGCTCCGTGTGTTGTGTTTCTCATGCCTTGCTCAACAACACCACTATGATAGGCTCCCCGGATGTGGTGGCTTTCACTAAAGAGGATGAGGATGGGCAGACTAATCCGGACCCCTGGGCCGTCCCAGATGAGTTCTCCGTTCCCCTCCATCCGCTGGCTGACTCCAACCCCTGGGCTAAGACCTCCTATGCCAAGTTCACCAAAGACTTCATCCTCATCTCTGAGTTCTCGGAGCAGGTGGGCCCTCAGCCTCTCCTCACCATCCCAGATGATCCTAAAGTCTGTGGCACCTTCGATCTCAACTACTTCTCCCTGCGCATCATGTCAGTAGACTACCAGGCCTCCTTTGTAGGGCACCCACCCGGCAGTGGCTACCCGAGGCTCAGCTTTGTGGAGGACTCCAGGGTGGTGCTGGGAGACTCAAAGGAGGGGGCATTTGCCTATGTCCATCACCTTACCCTCTACGACCTGGAGGCGAGGGGCTTCGTGCGACCGTTCTGCATGGCATATGTTGCAGCAGATGAGAAGAAAATCATGCTGCAGTTTCAGGAGCTGTCCCTCCGCTTCTCGCAGGCCTCCGAGTGCCTGAAGGCCGGGAACAGGAGAGCATTCGCCAAGGAGCTCCAGAGGAAGCTCCGGGACCTAGAGTAAGAACTTCAATACAACCTTTTAATTCTTTACAAGGCTTAAAAAGAGTTTATCAAACCCAAATATTATACATACAGAACGTCGTCCTTGTGCCCAATTTCCTCTAACTCTAGTCCTCCTGTGCTGGAGTCATACTACCACACACCAATGTGTCTGTGTTAGTTAGTAGAAATCGGATTAAACACAACTCTGTTTAGGAGTATGCAACATGTGACTACATGGAAAACTAAAATGATGAAGCCACTAAAATATGATTTTGACACAGGTCTCCTCCACCAGGCAGGCGTACAAAGTAGTTTTGTTGTAAATGTAATAACTCGAGATACAAGATTTCAAAATTCAAGGACTTATTTGCCATTCGCTCCGGTACAGGTGAACAGGGCCATCGTGCAAACCTCTCAGTTAGGTGTGCTTTCAAAACCAAACAAAGTAATAATACTAAAATAAAAGAGACACAGTAAAAAGGATAAAGAATATGATAGACCTAGCTACTATAATATTTGCAATATATCCATTGCTACATTTTTGCACCTGGTATGTAGTTAAATGATAATTGTAATTGCTCTATTTTTACATGTTCATTAGAGACATTAAAAAAATAGAGCTGAAAGTTATAATTATTATTTTTTTAAAAAGTAAAAAGATACCATAGCTCTTGCTTGTAAACATCCTCAGTATGAAGACAACTGTTGAGAGAGTAGTTTGACTTGACGATTATTGAATTCTGATAATTTGCCTTCCACATCCAGTTCATCAAGATTAGGAGTCTCCAGCCAAGTAGCAGCTCTGCGAGGCTGTACTTCGGGGCTCAATGCTAACAAATAAGTACGTATTTAATTTGTTAGTTTAGCATGTTAGTGCTAAATGAAAAGTCAGAGGATAACCAAAGTCATTACGATACATCCTCTGGGGACCATGAATGGACGTAAAATGCCACGACAATCCATCCAATAGCCGTCAAGACATTTCACTATAGACCAAAGTGGTGGAAAAATTCAAAACGCCACACCAACACAGCCATCTTTAAAGCAATGCTGGTAGCATGTTGTAACACAACAGCTCACAATGCGCTCCGCTGCAGGTGTTCAGTGTTTCCTGTGCTCAGTTATTCCGATGCTCCTCCTGAGCCGGAGGTTCTGTTTTGTCATCCTTATTTTTGCTTTTCTTGTTGGAAGACATCCACATCACTAACTCCCTTTTGTTCTCCTCAGGTACACTCACTCTGTGCTGCAGCGGGAGGAGGGCCTGCAGAGAGAGGCGGGGCCTCAGTGCTTGTACTCCGCTCATGCTGTGGAGAAGGCCAACGAGCTTGCAAATGTAGAAAAGAGCATTTATGAACACAGAGATCTGCTGAGACAGATCAGCTCCTACCAGCACCGTCCACGCCGGGATCCTCACTCCGTCACCTGCCAGAAGTGTATGAACGAGTGCTTGAGCGAATGTGAGCTGTTGGACAAATACACCAAACTTGCCCAACCCTTCAATTACAATGAAAATGGGGAGAAAGGACAAGGTCGGGTTGATGGGGAAGGAGATGAAGAAGAAGGGGTGGAGGAACAGGAGGAGGGGGTTAAACGTCGGCCATCCTACACGCCACAGCTGATCAAAGCCAAGTCTGCCAAGTGTTTTGACAAACGCCTGAAGACCCTGCAAGAGCTGTGTGACGAGACTTTCTACGAGGCCACCGTGGAGCTCCTGAAGGAGACGGAGAGGAGTTTCCGGGGGGACCTGTGTTACCTGCACACGCTCCGCCTTGACAAGGCACTACGCAGGAAACAGAAAATTGCCAACTTCCTGTTTGAGGAGGACCTGGGTGACGACGATGAGGATGAAGTAGGAACACTGAGACCTTTTTGTGCTGTGAACCACGCTGTAGACAATTGTATACTGTTGAATCCACCTCCTATAATGCTGGGACCAGAACCTCTCAAGCTGGACGCACTGGAACCTCCGGATCCTCTTGACCCAGCCTCTGAGACCAGCCATACCCAGGACAGTGAGCTTGGACTTGGGCAGAGCCACATGGAGTCCTCCCCCTCAGACCAGACTCTAGAGACCCAGGAGAGCTCAGAGGAGACTAAAGGAAGCTTGAGCAGCGACAAGAGCGGAGTTGGTCAAGAAGAGAAGCAACAGAGTCGAGCCAGTATGAAGTCAGAAGCACCTGATCCGGATTCGGACTTGACCCCTGACCATAACCATGACCTGGAGAGTAGTAGTGAAGAGATGGAGACCACTGCAGGGGAGGATGAAGGTGACGGGGGAGACCAGACACCCGTGTCCTTGCTGGAAGTGGTGCCTGGGCTGGAGGCCAGTCGGGAGGACGAGTGTGACGGCGTGAATGAGTTAGACTTGCTGGTTCCAATCGACACGGCATGCTGTATGGCCCAAGAGGGTTTCCTTTATGAGGCTTCTGCCCCAGTCGCGGTGCCTTATCTCCGCCAAAACTCCCACCCACAACCCTCTCAAACCTTGGTGGTCAACCAGGAGCCCCAGGCCCTTCTTCCACTCCAGGACGACTACACCGTGGGTTCTCCAAGCTTGGAAAGCCCCGCAGCTGGGTTGAACCTGCCCGTGGGCCTCCTTGGAGATGCAGTGTCACGTACCTCAGCGGAAGATGGGTCTGACTGCACTACGAGTGCTTCCACAGGGTCTGATCGAGCTGCCTCACCTCTGGGCTACGGTGGGGTGGTGACCCTGCGTCAGAGGAAGAAGGTTGGGCAAGGAGCCTTGAAGTTCGTGCGTCAGTACCCCTTTGCCATGCAAGCTCTGTGGAGTCTGCTGAGTGGCAGAACCCTGGTGGTTCTCGGGGTCGATGAGGGCAGAGTCCGCCGGCTGGTTGCCGCTCTGGCTCTCTTTGTGCCCGGTCCTGGGAAGTGTGCAGAGAGGGTCCAAGCTTGGCTGTCCTGTCCCTTCAGCCTTACTGACCTACAGAGGTGGAAACTCATCGGATTGCAAAGGTATATATGGAGTGGCGAAAGTCCAATTTGCATTTACATTTTATGCTTTTAACTCACACTTTTATACGAAGCTTACAGGAAGGTTTGTAGCAGAAGAAGCAAACTAAAGATAGATGTTGTTAACATAGATTTACTGAAACATTGAGGTTGCTGTTTACAGACCTTTGGAGACCTCTGAGAAGTGTAAAGACGACGATATATTCAACTTTGCAGAGCAGACTTTACTCTCCTGTTACTCATCTAGTCTGAGTCAGTCCTCGATGACTCACGCAACTATTCAGCTATTCAACCTTGAGCTGCACATCTGTCTTTAAACTTCATTTTCATTTCTACTCTTCATTCTTAGGACAAGGTGGGCTATCAAATTCCCAAAGTATTAAAACATTTTGTGTTTTAAAAGGACGCCTTGGGTTCATAATTTAATTTGCTGAATATTTTTGTGGCGACACTTGGAGACCTTTAGACAAGATGAGAGGATCCAGTGGGATTGTGACGTGTGGATTTAACATTGCACCTCTGGATGTATGAGTCATATCAATTCAGTAGCTAGGCAACAAACGTCTTTTTTTTTATTTAGAATCTATTAAACGCTGCAGCACTGTGGCTGTTGAGGCCGAAGGATGTCTGCACCTTTATTCACAATGTCAACGCAATTTTCTTTGTTGCACGCTAAACAGAAACAAACCAAAATCTACTTGGTAGAGCGTAAAATGTACTGAGTCGTGAAACCTCTGTGACATTTTAGACTGGATTTCCTTCATCTTCACCCCCCTATGTTCTCAGTTTGGAGCTTCGGCAGACCAAAATGCATGTTTTCATATTCGCTCTTTAAACTACATTGTAGAGTAATGATTATAGGGTAGAGAGCTGATTTTGTTATTTCCCCACTCCTTTCATATCAGGTTAGCGAGCGGAAATGCCTCCCTGTATGATGAAAATATAACAGTAAACGGTAAAGTAACAAACACTGTTTTCTGCCTTTGTGTACCCACAGAGTTGCGTCTCCGGTGGGCTCCAGCATGCTTTACTCGCTGTCTCGCTACAGTCGCTACATCTCCATCCTGGATGCAGACCAGAAGACCCTGCGCTGTCCGCCGTATCGTGGCCAACTCCTCGCCAACGTAGCCGACCACCGCACCTACATCCGCCGCGGCTCCACCTACTTCCTCCACGTGCAGAGCACGCTCTGTCGCCTGGCAGCCAAGGCCTTCCTGTTCACCTTCACCCACCACCTCCACCTGCCGGTCAGCTCCGCAGAGGGGCCCGAGGTTGTGGAGGGCCGACGCCGCTGCTTCCTGCAGGAGCAGCTGGGGCTGGGCGAGGAGGACAGCCAGATACTTCTCTACCTCAGCCAGCTCATCACTCAGCAGTACCTAAAGCCCGCCACGGGCAGCAGTGCGGCAGCACCTTGTTTTAGTTTTAACTACACCACCAGCGTTTTATACAAAATCTAATATTATACTGGGAGGACTTTTATTCATATTTTAGCAGAAATCATCAGTGACATTTTGGTTTTTAATGGACCAAAGGTGATATTGTTAAGGTCTAAGGTCAGTTTAGTTTCAGGACAAACTCACTGCACTGGTTATTCTTTTATTGTTTTATCTCTCTCTGCCTTGCCGTCTTTCTCTCTGCTCTCGCTCTTTCCTCTGGTCGCAGGGAAAAGGAGACAGATTTAGTCATGAATGTCTGTGATCGGTTTACTTGGGCGTATTTGGTCCTGAGCACGTTGACACTCACAAACACACATAACAGAGCAGATGACAGTCAGCTCTACTTGTTGTTCTTTGAGTCAGTGTGTTTTTCACCTCTATGGAGAATAATGTTACTTGCACTGGCATTTTTAAGGTCCTCACACACACACACACACACACTCGACAAAAATATAAACAACACTTTTGTTTTCGCTTCCATTTTTCAGGAGTTGAACTAAAAGATCTTGGACTTCTTTTATGCACACAAAAGGTTTATTTGTCTCACATTCTTTTTACAAATATGTTCAAATCCATGTTAGTGAGCACTTTACCTTCCACCTAACAGGTGTGGCACAACAAGATACTGATGAAACAGTGTGGTTTTTGCACAGGGGTGCCTTGGACTGGTCACAGTAAAGGACCGCTCTAAGATGTGTAGTTTTATCACGCAACACAATGCCATTGTCTCAAGTTTTTAGAAAGCATGCAATTAACATAATGCCTGCATTAATTGTTTATTTTATTACCAGGAGCTATCTCCATCCGGTACGTCCAACTGCCCTCACACCCACAGACCACATGTTAACACGCTGTTCCACAACCACCACATCCAGCAGGTGCAAGCTATTGACAACAAACTGGATTTATTGATGGCAATTTGAATGCATAACGATATCGTGGTGAGGTGCTGAAGTCCAGTCCATCTGCTGCCACTGCCTCATGTTGCTGCTTTTTGTTCCCATTTTTTTGTTTTTGTTGAGAAATGGACTTAATGTGTGCATGAAAGAAGTTTTAGATCTTTTGCTTCAACTCTTAAAAACGGGGCGTGAAACCAAAAGTATTTTTGTTTTATTTATGTTGAGTGTACATATAGTCTGCTTCATCCAACAGAGCTCAATCCAACACGTGTGTCTGTGTGAGCGGATCGGCCCTCAGCCAGCTCGCTAACGGGTTCAGTCTCAGCTCTGTGTTAACACCTACCACTCACTGAGCAGTATGTCAGCTTTGATATTATCCAAACTGTGCGTAAACATGTTTTTCAGGATCACTATAAGAAGCTCGCGTATGCTGACATCTTCTGCTCATGGAGAACAGACGTCTGTCCATGAAACCTGATTAGCATCACACAGGATTGTTACAGTTGGTTTTGTTACACGCCTCAACCTTTAGGAAACTACCATATAACTTCCAACGGGCAAAACTGTCTGCCTTTTTTTTAGATTTTTGCTTCACTTGCTAACACTGTCCGTTGTCTCCTTTTGTGAATGAAGTTTAACACACATTCCTGCAGTAGCGATTGAATGTCAATTTTGTTCCAAACAGAGACCTGTTGATGGATTTTAACAGAGTAGATGGGCATTGAGGAAGCATTCCCTGAGGCTGCTTTTGGATTGTGATGCATGAGGAAGTGTATTCGCTGTGTGAATCGGATCCAGTCGGGTCCATGTGATTATTGCATGTCCAGAGACATAATGTCAGTGCGCACACCCTCACCCATGTAGAGGCCGGCAGCGGCGGCAGCCAAAAGCTGTCGATATACCCTGCTGGCGACCATTTTAATGGATATTACCCACACTGTCAGGATGGATATTAAAGCTACTTAACCTAAATGTATTGAATTTCACTGTTGTCTTAAAGTTGTGCGAGGGTGTTGTGGTGTCAGCATGAGACTGTCTTGTACCAGGGTGATCACTGTATTGATAATATTTCTGTTATATTTGGATGAACTGACTGACAGGACGCTGCACAGTTTGAGTTGATGTTGCTGAAACAGTGATGATGTGTTTGTATAGTTTTTAATTATGAGAAAATTTTATTTCTTGTGCCATAAAAAGCAAAAGCCTGGTTTGATTTGGGACAGTTGCCTCACCTGTATTTGAAACCCTTTGCTGTGGCCGTGCTATGAACAAGCCTTTGAGTATTTATTGTTTTTGGAGAAAGGTTTTGGGCACCCAGATGATTGCACATGTAGGAAAGTTTTATGTTTTTAGAATTCTGTCATATCGGCCACTGAAGAAGTGTCTTCGCTAGCGTTTTTAGATTTTCCTGTTCCTGATTCTGTGGCGTCAGTGATGGAGCTGTGACTCTGTATCTAGGATGGTGACTTTTCTTGTGACTGCATGGTCTGAGTTTTAATGTGAAAAGTCAAACAATGTGGGATCATGGCTGCTTACCTTCCTACTACTAACAAGGCTTTTAATTAGTTACAGCAACCTCACATTTTTCATTCCATTCAGTATATTGTTTCAGTTTAGTGCAATTTGGGCTTGGTGATTATCCCTCTTTTGCTGCATGTGATGTCTTTTTGTTTTAAAGTGCTTGAATATCTAATTTTTCTGCTCACGTTACATGTTTGTTTGTTTTTTTAATTTTTAGCTATTATCCCTCTAATGCAAAAAGGTGAATGTAATCTGAACAAGCCATACCACAGTGTGCTTAACATGTTGTCACTCAGTGTCCTTATGTTGCCATATCATGTCTACCTTTTGTATGTCATCATGAGGGGGTGCTGTGCTCACTTCAGCCCTATACGATGGCATCATTGCCAGTGATTTTAATAAAGCACGTTGTGAATGTCACATTAATGATATTCAATTATTCAGTTAGATATGTTTCAGCCTGGAGTTGGGAGATCACGTTGCTTATGCTGAATCTCACTGTGAGGTACTGCAAGATCAAACCAGTACAGACCACCATTAGACATCCAATTACACCAACAGACTTGTGTCTGTGTGACTTGCTTTAGCGCTGACGGATGTGTGAGCGTTTGAGGTGTCATGAATTATAAATGCTCATCTGTGAACAAATCGAATTGCCCTGCTGGAAGCAGCAGAAGGAAAGGTGGTGGATTCCAGAAAATGTGGCGGTAAACGCATGTAGTGAGAACAAGTCTGCAACATTAGTGCTCTGATCCGTCTTGATAATAATGTTGTTGAGGAGCAGAGTGTGTGGGCAGCTCAGTGTGTAGCTGCTGACGTAAACAAGTTTGCTTCAGATTGTAATGATTAAAAACTGAAAGTGTTTGTGCTACATTTATGGGAGATGCGCCTCAGGAGCAGAAGGTGCTTGTTATTTAGCAGTGTCTTTATGATCGTTCAAGGGCTGCACACAGAAGGAGTTGTACAGTCCATCAGATCAACCTGAAGGTTCGAGTTGATCACATTTGTACAGTGATTTGGTCAATGATCATTAAATATTTACACCTCACATGAGATGAAAAATACTTGGAGTCCTCTGTTTTGTAGAAGAAACGCTCTCAAAGATTCCAACAGTGATGGAGTCATGTTTTTCGTCCCGTCCCAAACAACAGCAGAGGGTTTAGGTGTTGGTTTTGGCAACATTGTAATGTAATATCTCTGAATTTCCATTGATCTCGATACTTTTAGACAAACTTGACCAACGTCATGGAAACTAGAATTATCGAGTCAAAGTTATACGCCTCCGCCAAATAGTCAATTTGCAGTTTACATCCATATCTGACTGAAAGAACATACGTAGTGAAGACTTTGAAGAAATCCTTATATATGTTCATATATTTGGCCAATAAAGCTGATTTACAGTCGACAAAGCTTCAAATATGGATGTTGCTGTAAAGAAGCTACAAATTGTAAAATGTGGATGCTTCTCACACATCTTCAATCCAACAGTAAAGAAGATTTATACATTCAGCACAGTTTGAAGGTGAAAATAATTGGCCAGAAAAAGGTTTTTCTGGAGCTTTTGATGTCACAGTGAAGTTGACCTTTGATCTATCACAGTTCATCATTTTATCCAATAAATATGTATGGATCTGTGTCATAATCAACAAATGAATTCTTGAGTCGCCGCCACTAGTGTGTTTTGTGAAGTCACCTTTGAGCATCAAAATCTATTTAGTTCATCCTTGAGTTAAAGTGAATTTTTGTTTCAGATTTTAGAGAGTTCCTTTAAGACATTTCTGAGATATTGTGTTCACAAGAATGGTATAAATGTGTGGTCACAGTGACAGATGGACAACCAGAAAACAAAATGCCTCGCAGTCATACGAAGAGTGACTGCTTCGAACAAAACCAAGTTAAGATAAAGGCAAAGATTGAATATGGAAGTATAAACCCTGTTTTTTCTGAAATTCAGCACATATTTGCTTTTTGTTGTCATGAAGCTGACGGTCAGACACACAGACAAATAGTTTAGAGAAAACATGCAAATGTCAGTGTTTTGTTCCTGTTCTCAAACACCTGAACATTTAATGGCGAGGAACTGAACTTCCCACAACCTGTATTGTGCAGCGGTCACTAAAATTAAAAGAAAAATACAGGAAACAGTTTCCCGGAATATCTCAACGTTTGGTACTAATTATAAAGAGGCTAATTTCAATATGTACTACTTTAATCAGTGTCATCTATTACCTGAACCATATTTTCACAATTACGTCCTCAGAAGTTAAATAAAATTAAAAGGTGAAAGCATTCAGACAGATACTAAGACTTATTATTGTTGGATTACACTTACTGATGCACGTCAATGTGTAAACAGTTATTTTCATGTTGAAGGTTGGGGCTGCTTTGAACTGCTTTATATACTGATGGGTAGCTTAATCTATAATAATACTTATTTTGTTGATTAGATTGTGTAGTAATACCCTTAATCTACAAAATAACTGGTCACTTAAGCAGTCAAATAAATGTAGGAGTAAAATGTTTTATATTTATTATTACATTATTGAAGTAACTTAGTTACTTTGTTCCAGTGCTGTTATTTACATTTAAATGGAAACTATCCATGTTACATAAAGAAAACAAGCAAATGATTTCATTTGGGATTATTTCCCTAATTTTCTCTCTGGAATTTTGCCTCTTTGTTGACATGAAGTTGCATGCAGCTCAGATGTACAAAATAATAATAATTAAAATGTTAAAACTTGTCCTCAAACACTCAAATCTCACTTGTATCAAGACGTACAACTTAAATGTTTTCAGCCTCCTGTTGATTTATATTCATACAGGAAACAAGGTCTACATCTACAACCAACAGGCTTTTTCATTTATAACATACACTTTGCTTATAGAAAACGAATGATAAAACCTAAATCTGATAAAACACTTTACGTACAATAGAAAATACAAAACACAAGACAGTAAGTGAATCTGAAATGGTTTATTTAAAATCAAACTACAACAACAAAAATAATGTCCCTCCCAGCTCTCTTTAATGAAATAAAACACGTTAGAAATAATCTGGACAGTGGGTGAGACTCGCTGGAATGACAGGAGGCCTGAACCAGAAACTACTAATCTGAACGTTTGGAGCCGAGGCCTTTAGTTGGATATAAAACACAATAACACGCAGAAAAAACTAATGGTATTAGAACAATATGGCCCCTCTCTGTATTTTCCATTACTCCTCTGTGTTTAAACGCAGAAGAGTACCAAAACATTGATCCCCTGTAACGGCGGCTGAGGATGATGGTCAACATGTCAGCCAACTGTTTCTGATACAGGTGACTGAAAAAAAGACGATGTTGTTTCAGGGTTGTGAGAGAGGAGGCTGATTGAGCCCCGACATCCAGAAAATTGAATTAAAATCCCCCCCCAAAAAAACAAAAAAGAAAACACTGCAACTCAGCCAGAACATCCTCTGCATCCACAGTGGGTGCATTCAATGATCCTTCCCTGCAGAGAGAAACAAACAACACAGGCTGGTTAGCTGCATATTTATCCTGTTTCTAACTCCAGACTCTTAAAACATAACAGCTAGCACTCACTGGCATGTCTTCTTTTTAATCACTTTTGTTTCATATCCAAAGCACTAAACACTATACCTTCCCAAAAAGTAAAAGTCAGAGACCTGTCACAGTCCCTGTTTACAGGCCACTTTAACTGGTCCCCAAATCTTGCTGAACTTTTCTCCAAAACTTGTTCCGTCATAACTAATTTTCCCCAAACGCAGTCAGAACGTCTTTAAAGTAACATTTTCCTCACGAGTTTCCCGTTTATTCAGGGGAAGCACAGGAGCAATTTTTTGTCAGACCAAAAGATCTATAGTTCATAATGTACTTCTACCTTTTTTTCCCTAAATAAAACTATTGAGTAATGTCCTCCTGATATTTAATCCTACAGCATTAACATACTTTACATCTATCAGAGAGGAGGTCTTGACAAATAAAATATGTTCCTTGTCGTAAAGTTTGTGTCATTCTCTAAATGCAGAGGTTGGTCACAGAGTACTGTATACACCCGCAATGATTACATGATTTCTTGATTAACAGACAACTGTTTTGATGATCATTAAATCCATTAGTGTAGTTTTTTTGTTGTTTTTTATCCAAAAATTTGCAAGAATTCTGATTCCAGCTTCTAAACGTCAACGTTGAATTTAGTCTCCATTATAATAAACTGAACGTCTCTTAGTTGTAGACTATTGGTTGGGACGCAACAAGAAGTTCTAGGCTGCACCTCAGGACTGTAGAAACACGGTTGGATATTTGTTCACCATTTTCTGACATTTTAAAAACCAAAAATAAAACAACAGTGATCAATAATGGTAATAAGCATTAATTGCAAGCCGGGGTACCGTCTACAGCATCAGGAATAATGTAAAGCGGAGGACAACCACAGGCTTGAAAACAAATTTAATATAAGCTCACGCTGACATTGGCTGTATTGTACCTGGGTTTAAAGAGTCTCTGATATTCTGTCAGACTCACCACTTCCAGCTTGCTCTTTGGGACTCTGCAGATGCAGTTGGTTCCAAAGTTGGTGTCTCGTGTTTGGATGCAACGCAGGCAGCACAGGTTCTCGTAGCCCTGCTTCTTCCACTTGGCAATCAGGTTCTTGTCTGCGTAGCCTTCCTTTATACAGTACTCGTATAACTCTGCAAGGACACCAACAGGGGAAAAACAGCTCAGGTTTGACATAAAGTACACGATAACCATGAACAGGTTTCAAATGTCAAGACAGAAAGAACACAAAAATACTTCATGGAAAGAGGATTAAATCACTGTTGCATCAAGTCTTGGGGTTCCAACGCGAGACTTGATTTAACACGAATATGTGGTCAGAAAAATGCAGCGGAGAGAGTCTGATGCTGAGGCTGCATTAGAGGACATGACTGAGGATCAACCAGAAACTGAGCTGCTGAGAGCAAAGAGCAACTGGTGGTGCGTGCGTTACTATGTGTGGACGTTTTGGACAACAAAGTGGGAGAGGGTGGTGATCGTGGCAACGTTGGGCAAACTTTTTTTTCTCAACAAGTAACGGCTGTTTGTGTTTACAAGAGCTGCCAAAGATTCAGTAGATGATCAGTAGGAAGAGCTTCCTGATGAATAACTCAGGAACCTTCTTTCCTGTCTTTTGCTCTGTGCAGACAAAAACTATTTACTGTTGACTGGGTTAGGGTTTGGGGATTTGGCATCAGAAAATCGCCCACAATACATCCTGGCAAATGTAGACGCTGCCAGCATGACTTCAGTAGGAGGGAAAACTCAGAAAAAAACTCCACAACTGACAACATTTATCATCAACACTGTGGCAGGTTGTTGTTGTTTTTTTTCCCAAAACTTTCCACAGACATCAAGTACGAAACAACTATTAAATGGGAAATGTTAAGTGCTTCTGCTTACCTCTGCTGATGGCTTTCCTTTTGTAGAAGAGGTCATAGATGTATCGACTCCGCTGGTGATGCAGCCTGAAAATCGGCCAAAGGGACTCCACCTTTCGCTTTCCCTCATGAGGCTCTGTTTCAGCTGGGACACATCAGGGAAAGTTAGCTTTGTTGGGAAGAAATTTAAATCAGCGGTGCGGCTGCTTGGTTGATTAAAAAAACTTTCTCTGGGTTTGGTGTGAAACAATTAATCTGGTACTAAAACACGGGATCTTGGAAGCTGTCTGCAGGTATTTGGTCAAAGTATATATATATATATATATATATATATATATATATATATATATATATATATACTGTCAGAGTTGTGTATATAGAGTATATTTGACGCATTACAGACAGAACAAATGTATATAAACAGATCAATATTAAACATACATTTAGATACGACTGAACAACAACCGTAACAGCCTATATCGACTCGTTTCACCAGCACCATCTCAGGATCAATGAACTGTAGAGTGAAGTGAAACAGTGACTGGACAGGACGGACATCTCTGAACACGACGCAGCCCGACGGCCGAGCAGCTCGAGTAGCAACAGGATCTTCATCTTCTACCGGCTCACCTTCTCTCATTTTCTGATCCAGCTCGTCCAAAGTGGGTTCAATGAGCTCCCATCCGTCTGGAGGCGGCTTCCGACTCCTTTTTACTTTGGGCATTTTCCTCTGTTTTGTTTTGTTTTGTTTTGTTTTAGAAACAAGACAACAAAAGCTTCCGCTGTTACCTTTTCTCTCTCGCGGACCCGTGTCAGGCGCGCAGATTTTTTACGTCATCGACGGGCTCGAATGGCCTTCTCAAATGACGTCATCACCGAAAATAAACACACTCTATTTATCGGTGCTTAACAACTTCTTGAATCTTATTTTAGGCTAACACGCTATACAAGTTTATGTACACATTTATTTAGTTCAGTAAACAGATATTTGCTGAGATAAAAACAACAACAACAACAACAGATGTCTTTCTGTTGTTTCTGGCATGTTGCATCACTTTAGCACACTTTCAAATTGCCTTAACACAAACAATAATATTTTGGTTTCTCGTACGTGAAACCTAACACTATTTAGTCAAGAAATTGATTATTTTCCGTATTGAGCAGCTTTTCCGTACTTGCGCGGCTAAAGAAATGTACAAACCGCTTGAAAAATGACGCGTATTGAAGATTTGTAGACAGGCATGTCCCTGAACGACTTGAGAGTATTCCGCTGCTCATCGCGACTGCGAGTCGAGCCAGCTGTCAGTCTGTGCTGCTGCCTCAACATTCATGTCGTCTGTCAGCGTTTACATGTCAGAGAGTTTATTATAAGGACTTCGTTTGTCAAAATGCCGAAAGGAGGTAAGAATGACCGAAACGCTTGTGACGGCGCGTTGACGATCAGTTTCTGTACACCTGTTATTCACCGACAGGTGACGGGAGACGCGCTCCTGTCAGAGAGAGAGACGGTTTCCTGACTCGGCATAACTTTGAATGGCGTTAAAACGTCACGGGAGCTTTAAGATGTTGTCAGTCAGCCTGGTTTATGAACCGCTCCGTCGGTTCGCTGTTCTCCACAAGTTTCTGCACAGAAAGTGTGTTCACAAGCTGGCGCGTTGACGTCCACTTTTCATCCCGGTCCAGGGAAGAAAGGTGGCCACAAGGGTCGCATGAGGACGTACACCAGCCCCGAGGAGATAGATGCCCAGATGAAGGCAGAAAAGGAGAGGAAAAAGGTGGGTGGACATCCGACACGTCATGTGACCCCCGCGGTGATCATGCTCCAAAAATACTTGGACTTACACTCCCCATAATAATGCGCGGCAGCATCTTTTCCCCTTTTTTTTTCTTTTTTTTTTTTTTAGAGAGGGAACCATAACAAAGTGAACTGATGTGTGACGTGGCTGGAGTGCCTTGCACTGCTGCTAATGAGTGTTGATGGCTCTCCTCATCAAAACCATCAGCCGGAGGAGAGGACCTGTTGTATGAAATCAGCTGCAGTTGTGTTTGGATGGAGTTAAAACCATCGTCATGTGTAGGTGTTTTGTTTGCAGAGTTTTCCCTACATGTGTGGAAGACTTAAGGTGCGCTAAGTTAGTTTATACATTATTTATCTAAATATATGTAATTTAACACCGGTTTTGACCACTGCCATATCTGTGTAAAACTTTCCAAAATTTGCAAAAGCTTGAGCAGATAATAAGTAAACAACTCCCGTGTGTTTTCTGCCTGCCGGGTGTCATTTGTGTGTTTTAGCAAGAGCAGGAAGAGGGAGAGGCTGGAGGTGCAGCTCAGGATGACACGGCAGAGGAGAAGCTACCGGCATCCGGATCAGATGACAGTGATGATGAAAACTCCCAGGTACCGACACATTACTTTCATCGCACCTTTGCCCCGTCACCACACGCAGTTTTCAAAAAAAAAAAAAAAAAGTATTTATCGTTGGCATTTTATTTAGTTCACACCTGTGAAGCACTTTGTCCGCTCATTTCCTATCAGTGCAGTCACGTCGTTATTTCATCGTTTGCTACATTGAAAGTATCCGCTGTCCGATGCATAAGCTGTTGTGATGTGCTGGCAGAGGAGGAGAGCTGGCGTGGAGGGCTTGATAGAAATCGAGAACCCCAACAGATTGACTCAGAAGGCCAAGAAGGTGACGCAGATCGAGGTGGATGAGCCACGGCAGTTATCGAGGAGAGAGAGGTTTGTGTTTTCAGTCAGTGGTATTGTGTTAATGCTAAATGGGAACTTCATCTCAAAAATCATACAGTAGGTTTTTTGCTACTTAAAACACTGATCTAAACCACCCCAAACCTAATCACTGACATCTTGTGGCTTTTCTTGTACATTTAAAGGCCTAAAATAGTGTATTATGATATTAAGATTAAAAGTAAAAAAAAATTACCAACCGCCCCTGAGTTTAGCTATTTGTTGCTTAGTTTCAAGAAAGAAAGAGTTTGGAACATCAAATACAAAATTGTGTTCATTCGCCAATAATAAACATTTTGGTTTTTTAACATGAAAACATGTACAAAAAGTAGTTTTGCATTTTATGACGACCAAAGAAATAAAATCGTATATTTTACTGAAACACACGAAGAAAAATAGTTCTCGTATTACAGTTGGCAGCTATTATGTAGTATTTATTACAAACTATTTTAATGGACTACAGCTGGAGTAGTATTGAGAACTGAGAAAAGCTCCACTGTCCTGTGATTTATGTACTTGAAGTTTAAAAATGTTACCAGTTTAAAAAAAAAAAATCTTATGATCACCTTATTTGTTGGGATAAAACTGCACCGTTATAGCCAACATGTTTTATGTTTTAATTGTTAGTTACGTGAAGTTCTATAATCCCAGTCGAAATGTTTGATATCAACTGTCCTTATTTCACTTTGTATTCCTTGACACACACACACACACACACACACACACACACACACACACACACACACACACACACACACACACACACTCTCTCTCTCGTGCACAGAGAAGAGATTGAGAAGCAGAAAGCGAAGGAGCGCTACATGAAGATGCACTTGGCAGGAAAAACCGACCAGGCCAAAGCTGACCTCGCTCGTCTCGCCATCATCAGGAAACAGAGAGAGGATGCAGCGAAAAAGAAAGAAGAAGAGAAAAAAGGTAAGCAGGCAGGTGGGTGACCAAAGTGGTTGTTACAAATTCAAATCATCACTGTCGCACAGTAATGATGAATTTTGCCACATCTGGATATCTTAGTCGTCAATAATTAGCTCTCCTCCAATGGAAGTTGTTCACATAATTATATCTGTCTGAACACCGTCTCCTGGAAAACCGCTTGCAGGTCAGCTCTCTTTAATGTTGACCAAGCTGGGAGGTCCCATATTTTACACTTTCACTGTGTTTTATTTCCTGTCTTCATCTCCTCAACAACATATTTTGGGGGTTTTAAGAACCAAAAACCATTTTAATCTCGTCTCACGTCATCTCTCTACCAAGAACAGGCCGTTTTGTGTCTGTTTCTGAAAGACACATTGATATAATTCCTCTGATTGGCTGATTGAGTCTTTACAGGCCAACCACAGGTTTTCTTGTCAAGTCTTGCAGCTTGCTCCCAGATAAAAGCTTGGACAGTGGGCCGTGCTGAGGACAGACAGTAGGATATGAGTACGAGTTTGTGACATCACAAACTCAGAAGTCCAAACAGCACATTTTCTGAATATGTGTACATTTCTTTGTGAACTGAACGTTTTGATACTTTCACAGTATTTATACAGCACCAAGACCTGCTGTACAACAAAATAAGAAAAGGAAATCTGAATTTATACAATATGTGACCCTCAAGTTAAGAACATTGACGAAATGCTTTCTCTCCCTGTGTGAAAACTCACACCAAAAGTGTGCTACACAGTTAAAACAGATTTTCTACTCGGAGTCTTGATAAATTCAGGCCGTGGACATTTGTGGGCTCCTTTACAGATAATTCTGTCTGATTCCAAAAATGTTTTGATGCAGTCCTGGACTCAGCATTTTAATGGAGGATTAGTTTTGCATTTGCATACAGCCACAGTCCCCATACTGCCACTGTTTACATGTCCTCCTGATGTGCAGCCTGTCAAACTGATCGTGTCTTATCTTTAATTTTCTGCCCACAGCAAAAGAAGCGGCAGCAGCAGCGTCCAGAGGAATAAACTCCCTCTCATTGAAATGATGCAGAGTATTTATCAGAGGCATTTTCACTTGTTCATGGACTGGTGCAATATATATTTGACTATTTTTAAAAGAAGATCTATGAAGAGTTTTTGACATTAGTGTAACATATGACCATTTGAAAAATGGTTGAGGAGACACCCGTGGAGAGGGGTTGTGTATATTTTGGCATGGAATAATGGCCTCCATCCCTCCTGGAAGTAAAGCTACAATTGAGAATACTTCACGTACACTCGGAATGAACCCCTTCTAACCTTTAAGCTTGTACATGATATTAATCATGGTATACCTCTCATTGTACAACTACAACTTTGCTAACTGAGCTTTGCCACTATGTTTTTTTGGGGGGATCTTATATTGTATATAACTGACTCATGAAAGTATTTCAGATTAATATGATGAAACCAGTAAAGTGTGCCTGTTTTATTTGCTCTGTTACATGTGGAAAACTTGTTACGTGGTTTAGAGTGGCCTTACACAACCTCGGAGTTCACGTCAGGTCCACTGATATGCAATGAGACGAGTCAATATTGCAGCTGTTTACTTTGGAATAATGGATTTGGCAGTTTGGAGAGCGTTTTAAAAACAGCTTTTAAGGAAATGAAATACATACGAAATGTATTTGAACTGTTACATAAAATTAAATAGTAAATTTAAACAAAATACCTTAGAAGGTAATTTGTAAATTTAAAAAAAAAAATTATTTGGCAAATGGTCAAAAATATTTACCAGAAGTGAGGTGAAGCATGACCTCAGCATTTTTTAAATCCTGACCCGTGGAGGGGGCGGGGGGGGCCTGTAACATCATGTTTTAGAGGCGTGATGGATTATATGTGAATTCATGTTGGTGTGATTGGTGTAAAGTCCACATTAACATATCTAACATCGAATATAAAATGTTCAGTACATACTATAATTGGCAGGTTGTAATTTACCAAAATTCAGATGCGTTTGAAAGGTAGTGAAAAACTAACCAATGAAATGACGAAATCCTTTTAAGTATATTACTTAATATACACTTGTAAATTCTCTGTTTGCATAAAATTTGCCTGCAAACATTTTTTAGGATCTTGACAGAATGTTTTTTATTGAAATATTTACTTTATCTTTTTTTTTTTAACCTGAATATTTTTAAGAATAATATCCAAAATAGCACAACAACATAACTGTATGGGAAATATCTATAAATATAAGTTCTCTACTTTCATGTTTAAATATATTAGAACATGTAAGCTTAGAGAGGATAAACGATGGAGAGTCTTAATTATGACAAAGTCTTGCAAGTCCTACTTTTCCTCTCTAATGATTATTTATCTCATAAATCAGAATTATGGACCAAATCTTTTTAAAGAAGGTTTAGTTTACACAAACTGGTGTTGCACTCAGTCTGTATCCCATCACTTATCTGTGAACTGATAATGAATTTCAGCCCTGTTACTGAAAAGCACAAGGTTTTCAAAAGTTTTAATGTACATAATGAGTCTGTCACAGCGGAGGTTTTACCCAAGTTATAATAAACATGAAAGTCTACTGATAAAGGGGTCCACACCCCCAGCGGAGGGTGACGTACTGCGCCTCATATGCAGCAAAATAAAACAAGAAGAAGAAGAAAACCCCTGCGGGGGATTGGCTGAAAGTTTGGCGGACTTTACTGTCTGCAGAGGCAGGTTTTTTTTTTTTTAATCAAACCCCGTGATTTGACTTTAGTCTGACAGCGGCGAGAGTCTCCTTCACCTGGTGAGTGAGCTGGTTCACGTTTTATAGTCGCAGCAAGCTCGACACACAACTGAAAACTTAAGGTTTGTGCGAGCAGATAAGACTTTATTTTATTTTTTTTGCGCAGGAAGTGTACGTTTTATTCTCCCGCGGTGTTGCGGTCGTGACGTGCATCATTTTGTGTTTTCTGTCTAAACAACAACGCCAGCTGCTGAGAAGACTGCTGTTTTGTTTTCACTCTTTAGTTTAAGTTATCTTTAGAAAGTTCCTCCTCATGTCTCGCCTCACTAACGGGTTTAACAGCGGGTGTTTGGTTTTTTTTTGTCTCCTGAGTTTTCCGGGTCGCTCGACCATATCGGGTGACAACAGTAATGACTAACGTGCTCAGCTCGACTTGCTTGTTGAGCAACAGTGAACTTCGTGGAGTTAATGAGCGCGTTTATCTGAGTTAAAAGACAGACAGTGTGGTGAATTGTTTTCGCAGATCATTTCGCCATCGGTCCATGTAAGGAGCCGCAGCATGTCTCAGGCTTTGTGTTGTAATACCAGATCATCTGGTCGGCCCGCTTGTCTGCAGCACTCACTACACACCCTTATCTGCAACGTTTTGTCTATTTTTTTTTTTTTTAACTATTTAATCAACATAATAGTATCTACTACTTTGACAATCATTTTTGAGTCATTTTTAAATGGAAAAAAAAAAGCGCCCAAATTCTCTAATTCAAGCTTCTTAAATGTGAATATTTTCTGGTTCTTTTAGTCCTTCATTATAATAAACTGAATAAAATTTGTCTGTTGGGCAGTACAATGCAGGAGATTTTAAACTGCACCTTTGGCTCCGGAAAACACACCTTAAAAAACACACCTTAAAGATCACAGCAGATCAATAATTGATGATAAAAAAAAAAGCTTTATAGTTGCAACCCTAAATGCACTGGTCATATATACTTTTATGGTTTTTATGTGGCTATTTACTAAAAAGGCTTTGGCTCATTTGAGCATTGTGTTGTGTTTTTTTGTCTGTGTTATTCTTTTCTTGTCTGAGAATAAAGAGGTAAATGATTATCTTTACTTTCAGATCTTCATTTTGTTTGACCAGACAAACAAACAACCATGTCTTCAGCCTGGGACTCGCACAACAAGATGATGCTGGAGCCTCTGGCCATCAACGACTCGGAGGTCTGTGTTCAGTGGATTCACAAGTCTACCGGTCTGTTTACATCTACACACTGGAGACGGTTGGAAATAATAGATATTAAATATACAACTTAAAGGACAGCATGGTTATTCCTGCGCAGCTTCTGTGGCAAAGTGTTGCTGTCGCCCCCGACTGATACAGTGTTTGTGTTTGTTTGTGTTTCAGGTGTTCTCCATTATAAAAAAAGAGAAGCACAGGCAGACGTACGGTCTGGAGCTGATAGCGTCTGAGAACTTCACCAGCAGAGCCGTTCTTGAGGCTCTGGGTTCCTGTATGAACAACAAGTACTCTGAGGGGTATCCTGGTCAGAGGTACAAGACTTAACCCAGTTTATTAAATGATTTATGGAATCCAAATGTTTAAATACACCCTATCAATCGTGAAGCTTCATCTTACCTTCTGTATTAAGTGATAAGTAAAGCTGTAAAGATCAGCATCATCTATGTGTTCAGGTACTACGGTGGTACGGAGCACGTTGATGAGCTGGAGAGACTCTGTCAGAAGAGGGCACTGGAGGCTTATGGTCTGGACTCAGACAAATGGGGAGTCAACGTGCAGCCATACTCGGGTATCAAATATCGATGCACCTAACACTGAGTTGTTGTTTTGCACCATCTTCCTCGGCCCCGTCTCTCTGATTTGTCATGTTTGTGTTTGTCTGAAAGGGTCGCCCGCTAACTTTGCCATCTACACGGCTGTTGTGGAGCCTCACGGCAGGATCATGGGACTGGACCTTCCTGATGGAGGTCACCTGACGCACGGCTTTATGACTGAGAAGAAGAAAATCTCAGCAACGTCCATCTTCTTTGAGTCCATGCCGTATAAGGTACAAAAAAAACCACATGTACTTTTAAACACGCGCACATTCAGAAGTGTCTCAGAGAGTCTGGGATACATTTCTCCTTACTGTAATCATTATAAATTAAAGCAGGGGTTCATTAGTCATGATTAATATTCAGTAGTTTGAGGATGTGGACATGCAGTTGACCTTGCAGCTCCCCCACAAAGCTGGAACAAAGAACAAAAAGCCAATAAAACAAACATAACGGTGTAAAACAGAATAAACAACAAGTTCACGGCTTAAAACTTTAAACCATGAACTTATCTATTCATGTGAAAACAGTGTGACGATCAATAAATACAGGGAGTTGAAATGTATAGTTCAGGATGTGGATAGAAACCTGGGTACAAAGTATTTTTAAAATGAAATCACTGCCCCCAAATATTTCCTTCAGCCTAATCATGTGGCTGAAACCAAACCAGCCATCTAGATATTTGATGTTTGGTAGTGTTTATGAATTTAACTGTGATTCCTTACCACTATGTACCAAATGAATAAGTAGTAGA
The DNA here is from genome assembly GCF_022577435.1 of Embiotoca jacksoni. NCBI lineage: Eukaryota > Metazoa > Chordata > Actinopteri > Embiotocidae > Embiotoca > Embiotoca jacksoni. The sequence continues at coordinate 11,393,262 of NW_027185285.1, forward strand.
AAGCTCCAGTAGGCAGATAAGGTACACATCAGATAAATATAACACATACTATAACCTGCAAGGAGGATTAAGACAAATGAAAAATAATATGCAAGAAGAGGAAACACACGAATACACATTAAAATCTAACGTTTGTTTTAGTCTAATAGAGCTTATAGACACAATTACAGTCCTTTTTATATATGTAGTGTTGTGTATATCAGTTGTAGCTGATGTCTATTTGTCTGCTTCTGTTTGTAGGTGAATCCAGAAACTGGCTACATTGACTATGACAGGCTACAAGAAAACGCTCGGCTCTTCCACCCCAAACTCATCATCGCAGGTCCTTAGTGCACACACACACACACACACACACACACACACACACACACACACACACAGAGACACAGACAGACAGACAGACAGACAGTGCAAGTTTGCTTCTGGTTTGCATGTTTGCTTTCACACATTAAGCAAATCAATGTTCTAAGAGTGCATCCGGAGTACATGGAACAAAAATCTCTTTGTCTTTTCCAGGAACAAGCTGTTATTCCCGTAACCTTGACTACGCCCGCTTGAAGCAGATTGCTAATGAGAACGGTGCCTATCTGATGGGAGACATGGCTCACATCAGTGGATTAGTGGCTGCTGGAGTGGTGCCCTCACCCTTTGATTATTGCGACATTGTTTCCACGACAACGCACAAGACGCTGCGTGGCTGCCGTGCTGGACTTATCTTCTTCAGGAAAGGTAAAAAGGAACCGGACACTGTTGCCTAAACAAACCTCATCATTACTTTTTTCTTTCCAGATCGATAATCTTTGCTTTCTCTTTTCTTCCGTAAGACTTTTTCTTTTCTCCGTCTTCCAGGTGTGAGGAGTGTGGACGCCAAAGGAAAGGAGACTCTGTACAACTTGGAGTCTTTGATCAACCAGGCTGTGTTTCCTGGGCTGCAGGGAGGCCCACACAACCATGCTATTGCAGGTACCCCTCTCATCATCATCTGTCTCCCTTTGACTCTGTACTCTCAGTTTTGTCTCGATATGACAGCATCCATCTGACTTCTGTCCTCCACTGGCAGGTGTTGCTGTCGCTCTGAAACAGGCCGTGACACCAGAGTTTAAAGCCTATCAGGTGCAGGTTCTTAATAACTGCAAATCTCTGTCCAGCGCTCTTATTGACCACGGCTACAAGATCGTCACCGGTAAGTGCCGCTCCACATCACAACTGTTTGTACATCTGATCTTCAGTGTCCGTTAAACTTGTACAGATGATAGCCGCATTCACCACAGAGGTGAATGCTCAGGCACACTAAGTCTACTGGCAGAGTTAAGACAGGCACACTGGTCTATTTGTTGGTTTAACAGTCTACAAGGCCCAAATCGGACTAATCATGTTTACACCGATAATCAAAGAAACCCAAGTGTTTCCCATAATCACGACATAAATGGGTCTCATTTATGCCTCAAGGGCGGCACGGTGGTGCAGTGGTTAGCACTGTCACCTCACAGCAAAAAAGGTGTAGTGAAGAAATTTCCCCTCGGGGATTAATAAAGTGTATGAAATCAAAAATCATTTGTGATGTGTTAAAATCATATGAATAACTTTTTTTCTATCCTTTTATAAGTTTACTCTGATTCTTTAGACTTGAAATTCTCCATATGTTACTTACTGAATCTCATCTGACAACCGTTAAAACATATTGAAGAATAACAGTTTTTTTTAAACGGTAGTCACAAAATTCCATGCTCGATGACGCCTGTGTTTCTCTTCACGGTGGTTTCTTCTAATACTCTTTGTGTCCTTCTGTGTAGGCGGCTCTGACAACCATCTGATCCTGTTGGACCTGCGCAGCAAAGGGACCGACGGAGGGCGAGCTGAGAAAGTCCTGGAAGCCTGTGCCATTGCCTGTAATAAGAACACCTGTCCGGGTAGGGTGTGTGGTTTTAACCATTATGCAATGATACATGTAGCTTGTTTATGTACCAAATTTGTGTGTTGTTGTTGTTGCAAATTAGTCAGCCCTTCATTTTTGTCAGTGCAGCTCCAGATGAACCTTGCAAATGTCTTTTTCCCCACAAAGTGCCATTCTTAACTTTTTTTTTTGTATTCTTCTTGTAGGTGATAAGAGTGCTTTGCGCCCCAGTGGTCTGAGGTTAGGCTCTCCTGCTTTGACCTCTAGAGGCTTTCTGCAAGATGACTTCAGGAAGGTGGCTGAGTTCATTCACAGAGGTAATCTTTGAAAGACAGTGTTGATGGATTTGTTACCTTCAGAGAGACCAAAACAAAACATTTTAACTCTGGTGATGAATGCTTTCCCTTCTCCTGCAGGTATTGAGCTGACCTTGGAGATGCAGAGAAGCCTGGATCCAAAGGCCACTCTGAAGCAGTTCGTTCAGGCGCTGGCAGAGGGGGAGAAGTTCCAGCAGCGGGTAGCTGAGATCAAGGCGGAGGTGGAGGCTTTCGCTGGTCAGTTCCCGATGCCTGGCCTGCCTGAGCTCTAGAGGGCAGCGGCTCAGACACCGAAGGCTGCTAGAGTGATGAATATGTGAACATTTTGATGACAATTTTGGTTGTTATTTTGATTGTGTGTCCGTTAAGTCTGTCACTGGTCAGGTCAAAACACGTCTTCATGACCTCACAGCTGTCATGGATCGACACAGTTTAGATCGGAGCTATTTTGTTTCAATGACAAGAAATTTGAGTTGGGCTCCACAGATTTCATTGCCACGTCATTATTAGGTTTTCTTACAGAGCTTTTTCCGCTGTATCTCCAATCTCACACATGACAATCAAATTTAGGCTTTATCTCGTCAGAAATCTTCATTTTTTTTTGTTTTTTTTGTTTTCAATATACAATTCTGAAGATTTCTAACAAACCACTGAAGATTGATGTAAAAAGAATGACTATTGGTTTCATATATGAGCATTATACATGTACACTTATACAGGTGTAATAAATAAAATTGTATTAATAAAGGCACGGTTACATTTAATTAAAGTAATAATGAAGAAATGGGATGTTGATTCATATGGCACCATTTAGACAATGTGATTTACAGAGTTCGGGGTTCAATACCCGCCTGGGACTTTCTATGTTTCTGCATAAGTAATAACCTAAAAGGGAAATGTGTTTGGACGACTAACTTATGCATGTCGTCCATAATGTAAAACTAACCTCATGCATGTAGTCGTAAATGTGACAAAGTCACACTACAAGCAAGAACATGCAATCCTCCAGAGTTTCAATCCCCTGATCGAACCGAGTACTTTCTGATTGTGAGATGACAACGCTAGCAGCTGCAAAATTGTGCCGCCTTTATTGCATGTTTGTCTGGCTTATATAACTTTTAAACATGTTATGGAAGACAGCATGGTGGCGCAGTGGTAAGTATTGTTGACTCCCAGTCAGAAGTTTCCAGGTTCAATTCTTTCCCTTAATGTGGCTTTTCATCAAAGATGTTAATGTCATCCTTTCCAGGCTGAGTCTCAAACCTGGAACCTTCTGTCTCAGAGGCAACAACGCCAACTACTGCACCATTGATCGCTTTTCCATAAGATATTTAAAAGTCATATAAGTCAGACAAGCATGCAAAATGGTGAAATTCGAAGCCAGCATTGTCATCTCACAATCAGGAGGTTCTGGGTTCAATAAGGGGTCTGGAACTTTGTGTGGACGATTGCATGTTCTTGCTTGAATGTAATGCATAAGTTAGTCATCCATATTATGGACGACAAACTTTACTTTTAGGTTATTAATTTTGCAGGAACATGCAAATTTCACATAGAACATCCCAGGCAGGAATCGAACCCTGGACCTTTAGACTAAGAGACGATAACACTGACAACTGCACCAATGTGTTGCCTTCCATAACTTGAACGAAAGTCATACTTATAGCATGTCGTCAGAAATAGCACAATTTGGGACATGTATAATGTGACTTTTTTTTTCATATTTTGGACGACATGCAAATACATTATAGTATAACTTTTTTTCCTATTTCGGACGACATGCCATAATGTGACTTTTTTGGCATATTTTGGACGACATGCTACAGTATGACTTTTTTAAGGCTATTCTTACCCAAATTTAGGTTCACGTGATCAACCAGCTTGACGAAGCATGTGAAAGTATGAAATATTTAATTTCCAGTTGCCAGCAGGGGGCACTATGACTATGAGCAAATATTACCATACCAGTGTATTCGGGGCCGGACTTTTATCAGGGATGTAATGTTTGAGGAAGATTGGAATATGTACATAAAAGTTAGAGCAACTTGTATTTTCATGGGGAGACACTCAAAATGGCCGCCATGCCACGGGCACACCATTGGACGAAAACAAATCCTTTGATAACTTTTCATCTCCCAGGTGTTAAGATAGGACAGACAAAACTTCAGGTTGGTACATCAAAGTCTGTAGGAGGAGTTCATTAAAATACAACACGTGCGAATCGCCAAAAAAGGCGACTAAATACAAAATGGTGGACTTCCTGTTTAGTTGAGGTCATGCCGCCAAGAGACTTTTTTGTACATGTTGGTGTTATAAACATATAAAAATGTGGGTGCATGTAGGTGAAACTAGGTGCCGGGGCTGAAGTTTACCTCGCAAAACACATCAGATGTATTGTCTTATGTCTCAAACGTCAGACTTTGCCGCATCGCCACGGCGATGCCCTTGGACAAAGTCAAACGAATTTCTCAATATATCATAATCAACGTGTTAAGGCTATTCTGACCTGATTTTAGGTTCATGTGATCAACCGGCTCGACGTAGCATGTGAAAGTGTGAAAAGTGTGAAAAGTGCCACGGGCACACGATCGACGAAAACAAATTCTTTTGATAAACTTTTCATCCCAAACATGTTAAGAGTGAACTGACTCAATTTCAAGTCAGTCAGACAAAATCTGTAGGAGGAGTTTGCTAAAGTACAACATATGTGAATCGCCCAAAATGGCCACTAAATTCAAAATGGCGGACTTCCTGTTGAGGTGACATAATGGTGCAATGGAACTTTTTTGTGCATCTAGGTGTGATACACATGTCCACCGAGTTTGGTGCATGTAGGTAAATGTAGCCGTCCAGGCAAAAATTCGCCGGGAGACACGCGTGTACCAACTTTCATGAGTTCTTGTATATAATAAAGCCGCCAAAAATGCAGTTCTTTGCGGAGAAACATAAGGAATGAGAATAATAATTCCTTGGATAACAATAGGGCTTTTGCACCATCGGTGCTCAGGCCCTAACAAGAAACCAAAGTTCAAAGTGCTTTACAGGAATATATTAAGACCACATTAAGAGGAGATTAAAATGCAAAAAAAAAAAACAAAGCAGTGCAAAGAGGTTTAGTAAGGCTTGGAAGTAAAAGACATTAAAATTACAGTTGCATATTTAATGCATTATAAAGCCGTAGCGAACTCATTTTAAGGCCTGTGGTGATCGTGTCAGCAGCCATCAGGTATTCAGGAAGCTGTTTCCACAGCTTGTGAGCATCGACGCTAAAAGCTGTTAGGTTAGGTTATGTAGTTACTTTATTAATCCCCGAGGGGAAATTTTTTCGCTACAGTAGCATATAGGAAGCAATAAGATAATAATAGAATAATAGAAAAGCAATAAAATAGCAGTAAAAAATATAAATATAAAATATAAAATGCACAGTATATACAGTACAGTATATATCTATATATTATATACAAACAACCAAGAAACACAGTCAACAGTGTTATTGTTATGTGATGGATTTTGCCAGAGGTGAGTTATTGTAAAGTCTTATTGCGGTCGGCAGGAATGATCTCCTGTATCTGTCCTTGTGACAGCGGAGCTGGAGGAGTCTTTTGGAGAAAGTAGCTGATAGACATGAAGTTTATTGTCAACTATTCTGATTCCAGCTTCTTATGTGTGAACGTTTTCTGGTTACTTTCATCCTCCATGATAAGAAACTGAATGTCTTTGTTTGTGGACTGCCGGTCTGGACCAAACAAGACAGTTCAGGCTTTGGGAAAACATTTTCCACCATTTTTTTGTCATTTTAAAAACTAACAATTAAATAATTGACAAAATAATCGACAGATTAATTAATAGAGCAAAACAGTTAATAAAGGGGTGATAAAGATTTATGTTAAACAATTTAGCATAACGCAAGATTGCATGTTTTAATTGCTTTTTGCTTTGGAGAGTGCTCCATTTGACAGAAGTAGTGTTTGAACTCTTTGTTTAAAACCAAGAAAGCAAGTTTGTTTTACCTGTAAATTTAACTGAATAGGTTCAACTAGAAATGCCTCCATCGATTTAACCAACCGCTCGGGGATCGCTTGCTCCTGCCTAGTGATGGTGAGATGAAGCCTCATGAGGCATCGAACCACTTCAGCCAATTGGTTCGAGAAAGGGTTCATTACTCGAAGCTTCATGTGCACACGAAACCACCTACTGGCCAAGTGTATAATGACAGGCAGCTGTATCTGAACCACGTGATGCATTGAATTTTTGTGTCTGTTATGGCTGTTGGGAATGACTGAATTCCAAAAATGTATGACCAAATAATTTCTGTACATAAATTATCACATATGTGCATAATAAAATATTTTTTGAATGTATTCTGTGTGTGTAAATTTTCCCAAAATGGTAGTATCATATGATATGGCAGGTTGTGTAATAATGTTTTTCTGTCACTTTAGGAAAATGGCATGGGCTTAAGCAGGCAGAGGACAGTGAAAGTGCTTGTGGAACTAAGAAGAGGGGACTGAATATGCTTGTGTAACTTGGACAATGATGTACAGGACAGGGGACATTTTATTCATTTTTATTCAGAAATAACAGTTTCTCAACAGTTTTTGGTTTTGTGGATGTCCACATGTCAGAAGTAAGGCTAACAGCAGCCACCTTTTCCACTTTAGCCTTAGCCTTCTCCTTAGCTGACTCATACTTGGCCTCCACCACGGCCTTCAGAGCCTAAAGGAAAAAATATATAGTGCTGAACTGTGAGACACAATAAAGTACTCATTTGTTTCATGCATGCACCCATACATACCTGCCTTGTAGGGAGAACATAATTAGGATCCAGTTCGGACACAAATGCCCTGAATTTTTTTTAAATATTTTTTTTTAGATTTAGATTTTATACACTTTATTAATCCCCGAGGGGAATCATCCACAATACTGAAGGGCTGTGTGTCCTTCACTATCATGGAGACGAGGGCTTCATCCACCTCTTGTTTTCTGGTGGCTGGTTAAAAGAGAATAAATACAGTGTCTGTTACCTGTCTTTATTTGCACAATAAACAAAAGTGAACAGGGAAAAATTGTGATGGTGCATTTGTAATATTGTAATGACTTACCTTGGCTGGGTGAAGCTCCAGTTTCCTCCTTATTCTCATGCAAGGCACGGTATTGCCTCAGCATGGATGAGGTGTTGTTATTGTACCCCAACTCACCTTTGAATAAAATAAGAAACTGTGAAAAATACAGTTCTTGATAAGCAAACCTAATGTGTCTGAAATAGAGTTAGATTTAGCTTACCTTATTAGGAGTTATCAAATCAAAGTGTTCCCACACAGGGGAAATCCTCCTCTTCCCAGCTGGCTCCATCTTATCACCTATCCTTCTCTCCTCACTCTCCTAAATCTCCAAACTATCTCTCTCTCTAAACTCTCCAAACTATATAAACGCTATCCAAACTATCTCTCTCTTTCTCTCTCCTAAATCTCCAAACTATCTCTCTCTCTCTCTCTCTCTCTCTAAACTCTCCAAACTCTCCAAACTATCCAAACTCTCAACTGACCTCAACTCTCCACCAACAACCCACATTTTGAACGGAGCCTGAGGGGGTTATATTGCCGTCAAACCTCCCGGCAACACCTGAACCACTTCCCGAAGCAGTCACGTGGTACAGCCGGACAGCGAGCCTTCGGACGTCATCATTTTTGGCTCCTCCCCTAAATGAACGAGTATCCAGCTGTGCAGCCTCATCACCAGCTGTGCCAACTCGCTGCGCAGCCTCAAGCAGCTCAGCCAGTAGACACGGACACCGCGGAGTAACAGGAACGCTGTTTCTACCTGCCTCTGTCTTGGAGAACTGACTCTGGTTCAGCGTCTCTCTCTTTGGCTGAATCCTTGCTTAGAGATGAAATTGGTCAGAAAATGCACTTGAAATAGGATTTAAATGTCAAAAGTGCAAAGGTTACTGTTGGGTTCATGTAGTTTTTGCAGCTGGCAGGAAATTCATGTTGTGTTCATATTACTGTTTTGTCCATTTTTGAGTTATAATATATTATAATTACAAACATTTAACCTTTTGCTTGAGCACATTAATTGTCCGTATTCATTTTGAAGCCCCTGGCTATTAACACTTAAATAAGGCTTGATCTATTTACCACAGGAAAATAATGCAAACATTTGTCCACAGTTGGTTGGCTCTGGTTAATCCAGAATGAATGACGACACGCGCTTCGAGGAAACGCCCCCTCCATTACTCGACACACCTGTAACATCACTACTGTCTGCAGAGGCAGGTGTTTGTTTTTTTTAATCAAACCCCGTGATTTGACTTTAGTCTGACAGCGGCGAGAGTCTCCTTCACCTGGTGAGTGAGCTGGTTCACGTTTTATAGTCGCAGCAAGCTCGACACACAACTGAAAACTTAAGGTTTGTGCGGGCAGATAAGACTTTATTTTATTTTTTTTGCGCAGGAAGTGTACGTTTTATTCTCCCGTGGTGTTGCGGTCGTGACGTGCATCATTTTGTGTTTTCTGTCTAAACAACAACGCCAGCTGCTGAGAAGACTGCTGTTTTGTTTTCACTCTTTAGTTTAAGTTATCTTTAGAAAGTTCCTCCTCATGTCTCGCCTCACTAACGGGTTTAACAGCAGGTGTTTTTTTTTTTGTTTTTTTTTTGTCTCCTGAGTTTTCCGGGTCACTCGACCATATCGGGTGACAACAGTAATGACTAACGTGCTCAGCTCGACTTGCTTGTTGAGCAACAGTGAACTTCGTGGAGTTAATGAGCGCGTTTATCTGAGTTAAAAGACAGACAGTGTGGTGAATTGTTTTCGCAGATCATTTCGCCATCGGTCCATGTAAGGAGCCGCAGCATGTTTCAGGCTTTGTGTTGTAATACCAGATCATCTGGTCGGCCCGCTTGTCTGCAGCACTCACTACACACCCTTATCTGCAACGTTTTGTCTATTTTTTTTTTTTTTTAACTATTTAATCAACATAATAGTATCTACTACTTTGACAATCATTTTTGAGTCATTTTTAAATGGGAAAAAAAAAAAGCCCAAATTCTTTAATTCAAGCTTCTTAAATGTGAATATTTTCTGGTTCTTTTAGTCCTTCATTATAATAAACTGAATAAAATTTGTCTGTTGGGCAGTACAATGCAGGAGATTTTAAACTGCACCTTTGGCTCCGGAAAACACACTTTTCTGTTACCTTAAAGATCACAGCAGATCAATAATCGATGATAAAAAAAAAAAAAAAAAAAAAAAAAAAAAAAGCTTTATAGTTGCAACCCTAAATGCACTGGTCATATATACTTTTATGGTTTTTATGTGGCTATTTACTAAAAAGGCTTTGGCTCATTTGAGCATTGTGTTGTGTTTTTATGTCTATGTTATTCTTTTCTTGTCTGAGAATAAAGAGGTAAATGATTATCTTTACTTTCAGATCTTCATTTTGTTTGACCAGACAAACAAACAACCATGTCTTCAGCCTGGGACTCGCACAACAAGATGATGCTGGAGCCTCTGGCCATCAACGACTCGGAGGTCTGTGTTCAGTGGATTCACAAGTCTACCGGTCTGTTTACATCTACACACTGGAGACGGTTGGAAATAATAGATATTAAATATACAACTTAAAGGACAGCATGGTTATTCCTGCGCAGCTTCTGTGGCAAAGTGTTGCTGTCGCCCCCGACTGATACAGTGTTTGTGTTTGTTTGTGTTTCAGGTGTTCTCCATTATAAAAAAAGAGAAGCGCAGGCAGACGTACGGTCTGGAGCTGATAGCGTCTGAGAACTTCACCAGCAGAGCCGTTCTTGAGGCTCTGGGTTCCTGTATGAACAACAAGTACAGTGAACCCTTGTTTTTCGCGGGGGTTACGTTCCAAATAGAAACCGTGATAGGTGAAATCTGTGAAGTAGTAACCTTTATTTTTTTTACAATTATTATACAATGAAATACTCCATAATACATTGAAACCAAAGAACAAAACCTTTTTACAGGCCCAAGCATTTGTTTAACAAATAAAAGTACTGTATAAATACTGCTGTCTTCCTTATGTTATTTTCCTCCTTCTTTATGGAACGAATGGAAGATTCATTAATTCCGTAATGGCGACCTACAGCCGCATAGCTTCTACCTTCATTTAACATGTCCAGAAGTTTAACTTTTTCTGCGATAGTTAGCATCTTCCTCTGCCTTTTGGGCCCGACCGCAAGTGCCTTTGTCGGTGCAGAACGTTTTGTCGACATTATGGGTTTTAGAGAAACTTGAAATTGCAAGAGAATTTGCAAACTTAAATTTGGCAAGCTGTTTTACGTACATGTACATATTAAACCGCAACGTTATTGACAAACAGGTAGAGAAGAAGCGGAGAGACTGTTTAGCCAATCAGAATGCAGAACACAATGAACGATGCAAATCCGTGAAGCAGCGAGACCGTGAAAGGTGAACCGCGTTATAGCGAGGGTTCACTGTACTCTGAGGGGTATCCTGGTCAGAGGTACAAGACTTAACCCAGTTTATTAAATGATTTATGGAATCCAAATGTTTAAATACACCCTATCAATCGTGAAGCTTCATCTTACCTTCTGTATTAAGTGATAAGTAAAGCTGTAAAGATCAGCATCATCTATGTGTTCAGGTACTACGGTAGTACGGAGCACGCTGATGAGATAGAGAGACTCTGTCAGAAGAGGGCACTGGAGGCTTATGGTCTGGACTCAGACAAATGGGGAGTCAACGTGCAGCCATACTCGGGTATCAAATATCGATGCACCTAACACTGAGTTGTTGTTTTGCACCATCTTCCTCGGCCCCGTCTCTCTGATTTGTCATGTTTGTTTGTGTTTGTCTGAAAGGGTCGCCCGCTAACTTTGTCATCTACACGGCTGTTGTGGAGCCTCACGGCAGGATCATGGGACTGGACCTTCCTGATGGAGGTCACCTGACGCACGGCTTTATGACTGAGAAGAAGAAAATCTCAGCAGCGTCCATCTTCTTTGAGTCCATGCCGTATAAGGTACAAAAAAAACCACGTGTACTTTTAAACACGCGCACATTCAGAAGTGTCTCAGAGAGTCTGGGATACATTTCTCCTTACTGTAATCATTATAAATTAAAGCAGGGGTTCATTAGTCATGATTAATATTCAGTAGTTTGAGGATGTGGACATGCAGTTGACCTTGCAGCTCCCCCACAAAGCTGGAACAAAGAACAAAAAGCCAATAAAACAAACATAACGGTGTAAAACAGAATAAACAACAAGTTCACGGCTTAAAACTTTAAACCATGAACTTATCTATTCATGTGAAAACAGTGTGACGATCAATAAATACAGGGAGTTGAAATGTATAGTTCAGGATGTGGATAGAAACCTGGGTACAAAGTATTTTTAAAATGAAATCACTGCCCCCAAATGTTTCCTTCAGCCTAATCATGTGGCTGAAACCAAACCAGCCATCTAGATATTTGATGTTTGGTAGTGTTTATGAATTTAACTGTGATTCCTTACCACTATGTACCAAATGAATAAGTAGTAGAAAGCTCCAGTAGGCAGATAAGGTACACATCAGATAAATATAACACATACTATAACCTGCAAGGAGGATTAAGACAAATGAAAAATAATATGCAAGAAGAGGAAATACACGAATACACATTAAAATCTAATGTTTGTTTTAGTCTAATAGAGCTTATAGACACAATTACAGTCCTTTTTATATATGTAGTGTTGTGTATATCAGTTGTAGCTGATGTCTATTTGTCTGCTTCTGTTTGTAGGTGAATCCAGAAACTGGCTACATTGACTATGACAGGCTACAAGAAAACGCTCGGCTCTTCCACCCCAAACTCATCATCGCAGGTCCTTAGTGCACACACACACACACACACACACACACACACACACACAGAGACACAGACAGACAGACAGACAGACAGTGCAGGTTTACTTCTGGTTTGCATGTTTGCTTTCACACATTAAGCAAATCAATGTTCTAAGAGTGCATCCGGAGTACATGGAACAAAAATCTCTTTGTCTTTTCCAGGAACAAGCTGTTATTCCCGTAACCTTGACTACGCCCGCTTTAAGCAGATTGCTAATGAGAACGGTGCCTATCTGATGGGAGACATGGCTCACATCAGTGGATTAGTGGCTGCTGGAGTGGTGCCCTCACCCTTTGATTATTGCGACATTGTTTCCACGACAACGCACAAGACGCTGCGTGGCTGCCGTGCTGGACTTATCTTCTTCAGGAAAGGTAAAAAGGAACCGGACACTGTTGCCTAAACAAACCTCATCATTACTTTTTTCTTTCCAGATCGATAATCTTTGCTTTCTCTTTTCTTCCGTAAGACTTTTTCTTTTCTCCGTCTTCCAGGTGTGAGGAGTGTGGACGCCAAAGGAAAGGAGACTCTCTACAACTTGGAGTCTTTGATCAACCAGGCTGTGTTTCCTGGGCTGCAGGGAGGCCCACACAACCATGCTATTGCAGGTACCCCTCTCATCATCATCTGTCTCCCTTTGACTCTGTACTCTCAGTTTTGTCTCGATATGACAGCATCCATCTGACTTCTGTCCTCCACTGGCAGGTGTTGCTGTCGCTCTGAAACAGGCCGTGACACCAGAGTTTAAAGCCTATCAGGTGCAGGTTCTTAATAACTGCAAATCTCTGTCCAGCGCTCTTATTGACCACGGCTACAAGATCGTCACCGGTAAGTGCCGCTCCACATCACAACTGTTTGTACATCTGATCTTCAGTGTCCGTTAAACTTGTACAGATGATAGCCGCATTCACCACAGAGGTGAATGCTCAGGCACACTAAGTCTACTGGCAGAGTTAAGACAGGCACACTGGTCTATTTGTTGGTTTAACAGTCTACAAGGCCCAAATCGGACTAATCATGTTTACACCGATAATCAAAGAAACCCAAGTGTTTCCCATAATCACGACATAAATGAGTCTCCTTTATGATGTGTTAAAATCATATGAATAACTTTTTTTCTATCCTTTTATAAGTTTACTCTGATTCTTTAGACTTGAAATTCTCCATATGTTACTTACTGAATCTCATCTGACAACCGTTAAAACATATTGAAGAATAACAGTTTTTTTTAAACGGTAGTCACAAAATTCCATGCTCGATGACGCCTGTGTTTCTCTTCACGGTGGTTTCTTCTAATACTCTTTGTGTCCTTCTGTGTAGGCGGCTCTGACAACCATCTGATCCTGTTGGACCTGCGCAGCAAAGGGACCGACGGAGGGCGAGCTGAGAAAGTCCTGGAAGCCTGTGCCATTGCCTGTAATAAGAACACCTGTCCGGGTAGGGTGTGTGGTTTTAACCATTATGCAATGATACATGTAGCTTGTTTATGTACCAAATTTGTGTGTTGTTGTTGTTGCAAATTAGTCAGCCCTTCATTTTTGTCAGTGCAGCTCCAGATGAACCTTGCAAATGTCTTTTTCCCCACAAAGTGCCATTCTTAACTTTTTTTTTTTGTATTCTTCTTGTAGGTGATAAGAGTGCTTTGCGCCCCAGTGGTCTGAGGTTAGGCTCTCCTGCTTTGACCTCTAGAGGCTTTCTGCAAGATGACTTCAGGAAGGTGGCTGAGTTCATTCACAGAGGTAATCTTTGAAAGACAGTGTTGATGGATTTGTTCCCTTCAGAGAGACCAAAACAAAACATTTTAACTCTGGTGATTAATGCTTTCCCTTCTCCTGCAGGTATTGAGCTGACCTTGGAGATGCAGAGAAGCCTGGATCCAGAGGCCACTCTGAAGCAGTTCGTTCAGGCGCTGGCGGAGGGGGAGAAGTTCCAGCAGCGGGTAGCTGAGATCAAGGCGGAGGTGGAGGCTTTCGCTGGTCAGTTCCCGATGCCTGGCCTGCCTGAGCTCTAGAGGGCAGCGGCTCAGACACCGAAGGCTGCTAGAGTGATGAATATGTGAACATTTTGATGACAATTTTGGTTGTTATTTTGATTGTGTGTCCGTTAAGTCTGTCACTGGTCAGATCAAAACACGTCTTCATGACCTCACAGCTGTCATGGATCGACACAGTTTAGATCGGAGCTATTTTGTTTCAATGACAAGAAATTTGAGTTGGGCTCCACAGATTTCATTGCCACGTCATTATTAGGTTTTCTTACAGAGCATTTTCCGCTGTATCTCCAATCTCACACATTACAATCAAATTTAGGCTTTATCTCGTCAGAAATCTTCATTTTTAAAAAAAAAAAAATTTCAATATACAATTCTGAAGATTTCTAACAAACCACTGCAGATTGATGTAAAAAGAATGACTATTGGTTTCATATATGAGCATTATACATGTACACTTATACAGGTGTAATAAATAAAATTGTATTAATAAAGGCACGGTTACATTTAATTAAAATAATAATGAATAAATGGGATGTTGATTCATATGGCAGCATTTAGACAATGTGATTTACAGAGTTCAGGGTTCAATACCCACCTGGGACTTTCTATGTTCCTGCATAAGTAATAACCTAAAAGGGAAATATGTTTGGACGACTAACTTATGCATGTCGTCCATAATGTAAAACTAACCTCATGCATGTAGTCGTAAATGTGACAAAGTCACACTACAAGCAAGAACATGCAATCCTCCAGAGTTTCAATCCCCTGATTGAACCGAGTACTTTCTGATTGTGAGATGACAACGCTAGCAGCTGCAAAATTGTGCCGCCTTTATTGCATGTTTGTCTGGCTTATATAACTTTTAAACATGTTATGGAAGACAGCATGGTGGCGCAGTGGTAAGTATTGTTGACTCCCAGTCAGAAGTTTCCAGGTTCAATTCTTTCCCTTAATGTGGCTTTTCATCAAAGAAGTTAATGTCATCCTTTCCAGGCTGAGTCTTAAACCTGGAACCTTCTGTCTCAGAGGCAACAACGCCAACCACTGCACCGTTGATCGCTTTTCCATAAGATATTTAAAAGTCATACAAGTCAGACAAGCATGCAATAAAGGCAGCAAAATGGTGAAATTCAAAGCCAGCATTGTCATCTCACAATCAGGAGGTTCTGGGTTCGATAAGGGGTCTGGAACTTTGTGTGGACGATTGCATGTTCTTGCTTGAATGTAATGCATAAGTTAGTCATCCATATTATGGACGACAAACTTTACTTTCAGGTTATTAATTTTGCAGGAACATGCAAATTTCACATAGAACATCCCAGGCAGGAATCGAACCCTGGACCTTTAGACTAAGAGACAATAACATTGACAACTGCACCAATGTGTTGCCTTCCATAACTTGAACGAAAGTCATACTTATAGCATGTCGTCAGAAATAGCACAATTTGGGACATGTATAATATGACTTTTTTTTCATATTTTGGACGACATGCAAATACATTATAGTATAACTTTTTTTCCTATTTCGGAAGACATGCCATAATGTGACTTTTTTGGCATATTTTGGACGACATGCTATAGTATGACTTTTTTAAGGCTATTCTTACCCAAATTTAGGTTCACGTGATCAACCAGCTTGACGAAGCATGTGAAAGTATGAAATATTTAATTTCCAGTTGCCAGCAAGGGGCACTATGACTATGAGCAAATATTACCATACCAGTGTATTCAGGGCCTGACTTTTATCAGGGATGTAATGTTTGAGGAAGATTGGAATATGTACATAAAAGTTAGAGCAACTTGTATTTTCATGGGGAGACACTCAAAATGGCCGCCATGCCACAGGCACACCGTTGGACGAAAACAAATCCTTTGATAACTTTTCATCTCCCAGGTGTTAAGATAGGACAGACAAAACTTCAGGTTGGTACATCAAAGTCTGTAGGAGGAGTTCATTAAAATACAACATGTGCGAATCGCCAAAAAAGGCGACTAAATACAAAATGGTGGACTTCCTGTTTAGCTGAGGTCATGCTGCCAAGAGACTTTTTTGTACATGTTAGTGTTATAAACATATAAAAATGTGGGTGCATGTAGGTGAAACTAGGTGCCGGGGCTGAAGTTTACCTCGCAAAACACATCAGATGTATTGTCTTATGTCTCAAACGTCAGACTTTGCCGCATCGCCACGGCGATGCCCTTGGACAAAGTCAAACGAATTTCTCAATATATCATAATCAATGTGTTAAGGCTATTCTGACCTGATTTTAGGTTCATGTGATCAACCGGCTAGAGGTAGCATGTGAAAGTGTGAAAAGTGTGAAAAGTGCCCGCCACGCCACGGGCACACGATCGACGAAAACAAATTCTTTTGATAAACTTTTCATCCCAAACATGTTAAGAGTGAACTGACTCAATTTCAAGTCGGTCAGACAAAATCTGTAGGAGGAGTTTGCTAAAGTACAACATATGTGAATCGCCCAAAATGGCCACTAAATTCAAAATGGCGGACTTCCTGTTGAGGTGACATAATGGTGCAATGGAACTTTTTTGTGCATCTAGGTGTGATACACATGTGCACCGAGTTTGGTGCATGTAGGTAAATGTAGCCGTCCAGGCAAAAATTCGCCGGGAGACACGCGTGTACCAACTTTCATGAGTTCTTGTATATAATAAAGCCGCCAAAAATGCAGTTCTTTGCGGAGAAAAATAAGGAATGAGAATAATAATTCCTTGGATAACAATAGGGCTTTCGCACCATCGGTGCTCAGGCCCTAACAAGAAACCAAAGTTCAAAGTGCTTTACAGGAATATATTAAGACCACATTAAGAGGAGATTAAAATGCAAAAAAACAAAAACAAAGCAGTGCAAAGAGCTTTAGTAAGGCTTGGAAGTAAAAGACATTAAAATTACAGTTGCATATTTAATGTATTATAAAGCCGTAGCGAACTCATTTTAAGGCCTGTGGTGATCGTGTCAGCAGCCATCAGGTATTCAGGAAGCTGTTTCCACAGCTTGTGAGCATCGACGCTAAAAGCTGATAGGTTAGGTTATGTAGTTACTTTATTGATCCCCGAGGGGAATTTTTTTTCGCTACAGTAGCATATAGGAAGCAATAAGATAATAATAGAATAATAGAAAAGCAATAAAATAGCAGTAAAAAATATAAATATAAAATATAAAATGCACAGTATATACAGTACAGTATATATCTATATATTATATACAAACAACCAAGAAACACAGTCAACAGTGTTATTGTTATGTGATGGATTTTGCCAGAGGTGAGTTATTGTACAGTCTTATTGCGGTCGGCAGGAATGATCTCCTGTATCTGTCCTTTTGACAGCGGAGCTGGAGGAGTCTTTTGGAGAAAGTAGCTGATAGACATGAAGTTTATTGTCAACTATTCTGATTCCAGCTTCTTATGTGTGAACGTTTTCTGGTTACTTTCATCCTCCATGATAAGAAACTGAATGTCTTCGTTTGTGGACTGCCGGTCTGGACCAAACAAGACAGTTCAGGCTTTGGGAAAACATTTTCCACCATTTTTTTTGTCATTTTAAAAACTAACAATTAAATAATTGACAAAATAATCGACAGATTAATTAATAGAGCAAAACAGTTGCTCTATTAAAGATTTATGTTAAACAATTTAGCATAACGCAAGATTGCACGTTTTAATTGCTTTTTGCTTTAGAGAGTGCTCCATTTAACAGAGGTAGTGTTTGAACTCTTTGTTTAAAACCAAGAAAGCAAGTTTGTTTTACCTGTGAATTTAACTGAATAGGTTCAACTAGAAATGCCTCCATCGCCGTGATGTGATCGATTTAACCAACCGCTCGGGGATCGCTTGCTCCTGCCTGTTTGAGGTCACAGGTCAGTCTGCGGCTGCGCGCCTTCCGTCCGTTCACACAGAACGAGGTGCAGTCAGTTGAGAGACAAAACAAAAACTTTGCGTCCCGACCTGCGTTCAAGAACTTCAGACTTTAAAACAAGACATTAAAGCTTCAACCCGCAGCAGCTGTTCGTTTCCTCTTCATCGCGGAGCTGGTTTGTTGGTAGCTCCTCGATTAGCCTCGTTAGCCTCGTTAGCCACTTCAGCTGGCTGATGAGGAAGCTACCAGCTAACTAGCTCGACTTCAAGCTAGCTCGGCCGTAACGGACATTTGTTTTGCGTGGTGAACCGAACCGGAGCAAACATGCAGGACTTGCTGGCCAACGTGGATCACATCAAGTTCGACCTGGAGATCGCCGTGGAGCAGCAGCTGGGAGCGCAGCCTCTGCCCTTCCCCGGCATGGACAGTAAGTACTGTGATGCTAGCTGCTACGTAGCCTCCGCAGGTGCCCGACTGACTTGTTGACGTTTATCTTCGCGTCGCCTCGTTGTTTTGATGAAGATGTGATCGTGTGTGTTCCTGCAGAGTCCGGGTCGGCGGTGTGCGAGTTCTTCATGAGAGCAGCTTGTCAGAAAGGTAAAAAAAACAACAACAAAAAAACCCCACAACATTACACTGCTGCTCTGCACGTGAAGGGTGTTTACATCAGTAAACATCAGTAAACATCAGTAACTCAGTTTGAAGCCATCTGTTTTGTTTATTTAACTCCTGTGAAGCTCTTTCCCACTAATTATTGGTGGTCCTTAATGTTTTCAAGCCAGTTGAACTCCTCGTGTCTATTTGTTGTTGTTGTTGTTTTTCAAGTGATGATTTAAAAAGTTCATAGATCTCGTGATCAAGTTGAAATTCATGTGTATTTTTGAAGCGCTTGAAGATCCAATCATCTTTTAAAGCAAAAT
Organism: Embiotoca jacksoni; assembly: GCF_022577435.1. Lineage (NCBI taxonomy): Eukaryota > Metazoa > Chordata > Actinopteri > Embiotocidae > Embiotoca > Embiotoca jacksoni. The sequence goes on from NW_027185285.1 coordinate 11,412,139, forward strand.
GTCACGCGAGAGAACAAATAAAAACAAATGCAGCGGTCAAAGTTGGTCAAAGACACACGAGCTGTATTGATTGATTCTTGTTCACAGCTGGCATTAGGGACACGTGAATATAAATAAATATGTGAACAGTTCAAAGTTAATAGATAAATAGAAAACGTCATCAGTGCAGGGTTGTCTGATCTCTGTCTGAATTTGTAACGGAGATTTGCCCATATGTAGTGTGAGCAGCAGCACTGTTTGTGAGTTGTGTGTTCGAGACAGAAATCCAAATTAAATCAAGTAAATAAACAAATAAAATGAATGTTTAATGTAGTTTTAGGACACTGGCCTAAAGTTGTAAATATGTGTCATCATCTTAAAACATGAGTGCACAAGATCTGCGGTCGAACTTTTCAGATCAGTCTCTTGTCAATTCTTTTGTAAACTAGCGTTTGTTTTAAGTGAATAAGATCCTGACTGCTCATTGACCAAAGGACAAAGTCATAGTCTGTGTTGTGTCCCGCAGGTGGGATGTGTCCGTTCCGTCACATCAGCGGAGAGAAGACGGTGGTGTGTAAGCACTGGCTCAGAGGACTGTGCAAGAAGGGAGACCAGTGCGAGTTTCTCCACGAATATGACATGACCAAGATGCCTGAATGCTACTTCTACTCCAAGTTCGGTTGGTAGACTCGACGCTTCACTGAATCACGCTCTCAATACGTTTGTCTTGTGCCTCTTAATCAGCAACCAGTGCATCCGTCCTCGTCTGACAAGGCGCTCCACTGATGACGCTGAACGTTTTGTGTCGATCTTCACAGGCGAGTGCAGCAACAAGGAATGTCCCTTCCTGCACATCGATCCAGAGTCCAAGATCAAAGACTGTCCCTGGTACGACCGAGGCTTCTGCAAACACGGTGAGGCCGAGCTCGGCGCTGGACGTTCGAGCGCCCGAAACACAGTTTATACTCGGAGTCCCTGCTGCTTTGAAAGGAACTTGTATAATTTGTCCCCATGTTCCTGCCTCAGGTCCCGACTGCAGACACAGACACACAAGAAGAGTGATCTGCGTGAACTACCTGGTGGGCTTCTGTCCAGAGGGGAAGTCCTGTAAATTTATGCAGTAAGTGATGAAAGCTTAAATAGAATAAAAAGATTTTGGAGACGTCTCTCTGCAGTTGTGGAGATTTAACAGTGAGATGTTCCTCTGCAGCCCCCGCTTTGAGCTGCCGATGGGAGCTTCTGAACAGCCTCCTCTGCCACAGCAAAACCAGAACCAGACAAAGGTACGGGAGCACATGCACAAACACCTGATGCACATATGTCTGCGTTTAAATGATGACGTGTGGATTCATCTCTCTCATTCATTAGGAAGTGATGAAGCTTCTTCTTCAGTGGATTTCATAATTTCAACTTGTTTTAGCTGCACTGCTCCTTGTTGTTGTTGTTGTTGTTGTTGTTGACGACCTACAGAGCTTCTCTTTGCTTGTCTCCCGCTGCAGCCTATGCCTAATATAGGCCGCTCGTCGCTCTCCTTAATCCAGCTGACCAACTCCAGTCCGGGACACCGGCCGCAGAACAACATGATGGCCGCCTCTCAGCAAAATCACATGACTGCCAACAGAGGGCCTCGTCCACTGGACCAGGTCACCTGCTACAAGGTGAGTCGTCTGTACATTTGACAGTTCGGTTCAATCACGGTTTGATGGTCAGTTTTCTGTTCAGTTCGTTACATTTTTGGTGAAATGTGGAAGGAGGGCATTGACCATTTCAACATGATTTTCATTTAATAGGCAAAAAAAAAAGTAAACAACTGTTTTGTCTGAACAAAATTCTGGCTTAGAACATAAAGAGTGTAAACCTCTTCAGCCATGTGATTGACTGCAAAAAGGGCTGCATATCTTTTGCCATAAACATCACCAAAGCTTTGGTTGTGGATTTTGCCATGTCTGAATCTGCAGAGAGAGGCTGTTTAAATACTTTAAATCCACCCCTCATACCAACAGTCCTAACAATTCAAGCAAAGATGAAGGAATTGGACTCGATTGAGGCTCTTGGAGGCGCTTCACCTCTCATCTGAAAAGCTTATTTACTTCCAACTGAAGTCAAATGAGAGCTGAAACGTCTTCAAGAACCTCGATCAAGTGCAGCTGCCTTCAGATAACGCTTAAACACACCGTGACCTGGCTTCATTTGTACGTCCTCCCTGTGTTTGCAGTGCGGTGAGAAGGGCCACTATGCCAACAAATGCACCAAAGGCCACCTTGCCTTCCTGAGTGGACAGTAACCTTCAGCCTCGAGGTCCCAACACCACACTGCTGAGGCTCACTGGCCCGACGAGAGCAGAGAGGAAACCGGGCTGCTTTCAAAAGACTTTAACTGCCATGTGTGACCTGACAAGACACGGGCAGTAAGGATACATAAACATAGCTATTTTTTATTTTTTATTTTGGCCTCTTAGAAACTGTGACAGGAACAGTAACAGTCACACTCTGCGTGGCTGTGGTGGAATGACCTGATTTGTGGGGTCATCTACAGTTTTCTATGTTTGTACTGTACAGTCCATTTAAATTTGCAAGCAGGCATTAAGAACAAGGCATCACACCGAGGGTCCAGTCTGCAGCACCGTCACCTGTTGCTGATATTTATTTCCTCGGGTCTTGTGACTGCAGGTGCCACTTTTCTGTATAATTCTAGTAAATCTGTGATGAAAACCAGCAGGAATGTAAGTTAATGCAGTTTGTATCTAAAGACCAAATCCCTCCTCCATCATTACACTGACTCACACTTGACAAATGTTGGGACATTTCAACCTGGAAGTAGTTCATCGTTCAGCAGCTGTGTACGGAGGCCCTGCGTCAGTTCGTTTGAATACAAGAAGAAATACAACGAGGAAACGTGGGAGGTTCAGCAATATGGAGGATAACTTTTGTATCGTTGACCGTCAGCTGATTCAGTCTGAAAATACTCCGTCTGTACAAATAAATATTCTTGTTTGAGATTTACCTGCTAGACCTTTTTGATGTTCCAACAAGAATATGAAAGCCACTGTTATCACACACTCTTAAGACATTATATCCAACTCAAGCTTGATGTTTTTTTTTTTTATTGGTCACAACAGTCACATTAACACAACAGAGCTGAGAATAGAACGAGCCAAGAGATCCGAGTTCAGGCCCTGAAGGTCTGATGGCTGCTGAGGAGCTCAGTGGTACTTCCTCCAGCGATCATGTTCTACAAGAGGAACCGAAGGAAACGGACGATGGTTACAAGGAGGGCAACAATCAAACGTTGGGAGATTAAAGACATCCTCAGCAGGATGTACGGGAGTGTGTATGTTTCTTACTGATGTGGTCGTACTCCCACAGGTAGCTGAGAGCCACGTAGCCAACAAGTAGCATAGCTACACCACCGATGCCTCCCTTCTTCACATTGATGTACTTGTTGTAGTATCTGTCATGGCCTGGAAGATGTTGGGGGGGAGGGGGGGAAGAGAATAAAATACAGCATAAACTACAGCTGGAAACAAAACCGGCATCCTTCAGGGTCCTTTTTGAATAATAAAGATGTGAGAGAATTACACTTGCTGTAACATGAATGAACTACTGGGTCTATATTCACAAATGATCTCATCTTGGTAAGACTCCTCTTAAACTATGATTACAAAAGACTTTCCTCTTAAAACTACAGACAAAGCTGCTGGGAGCTACTTTTAGTCCGATGATAATACAAGGAGTTCTTTTTAATTCAATAATTCAACTTGCATTGTGTATTGATGATTTAAATGCCCTCATCAAGGGATCTCGAACAGCGTGACTCAATAACAAATGCTGCTGACCCAGAGAGAGACTGTATATTTTGTCAAAACATTTTAGGTGCTAAAAACAAAAGGTAAAAGGATGTAAAGACTTTGACAAAACAAACACGCTGGAGGTTTCCTGACCTCGGCGGATGGCTGCGATGACTCCGTTGGGGGTGAAGTCGCGGCCTCCGAGCCACGATCCCAGCTCACCCAGTTTCACGTCCATCAGTCGCTTCTCAGTGATGGAAACTGAACACAGATGGAGGAGAACATTTAAACCGCACACGATCCATACAGAACAGGGTGGAGGAACTTTTAATGAACTATAAAACCTGCAAATAATATTCACACACACACACACAAAAAAGAGTAAATACACCAGAGCTGAAATTATTTATTATTTAAACCAAGTTATGCCAAACCTCTTAATAACTTGTTGTCTGATTTGTGACTAACGTGAATATCTTTGAGTTGTGGATGTTTGCTCAAACAAAACAAGGACTGTGAAAACTACAATTCAATTGCATTGACAGACTAATCGATACTGAAATATAATAATTAGTTAGATCAACAACTTCCTCGTGGTGAAGTCATAAAGCAAAACATTCAAAGTACAAATACACCAGCTGCGTTGCAGCGGCTCATATTTACAATCAAACCGGCTGCTACAGCTTTAATGAATGAAGTGTTGATAAACGCAGCGCAAAGCGCGAGCCATCGTTGTTTTATAAATGTTTAATACGTTTTAAGATTAAATGAACAAAAAGGAGGAAATCGTGAGTTCGTGGTGAAGGACGCGTTTACCGCGCGAGCTACCGGGAAGAAAACGTTATCTAATTTTATATCCAAACGACGACAACACAAGTTATTGAGGCTTCATCTTCACCGGAGGTCAGTTTAAAACGTCCTGATCCTCCCGGAGCATCACAATTAATCATGTCCGCTTCAAATCTGTCAATGACACGCAAAGTCCTTGACGGGACTCGGAGGCGTCATCGCGGCCTGCGGTCACAACGAAGACGTCCCGGTGACAAACTGACGGCCAGCCCGACATTAAAAACAAAAAACAAAACACCAACTGTCTCTAAAACTCAGCATTTACCAACAGCACGTCACATAAAATACAAATGTCTGGGTATTTTTGGGGCAAACGGCACGCTGTTACCTGGTCTGTCCGCCATCTTGACCGGTGCAGGGAGACGGCTGCGGGGAATGATGGGTATGAAAGAAAGAAGTGCATTATGGGAGAAGATGCAGTTTTAAAGTTTGTCCACTAGACGGCGGCAGAAGAAATAAAACCAGACGTAAAATAATAACGCTGAACAAAACCGATGAGGGAACATTTAGTTGTGCTGAATATTGTCTTGATTAAAACGTGATAGATTTAAATCGATCAGTGTGAAAGGTCCCGTGAACACGACTCTGGAACAAGATGGAAATGTCTTCGTCAGACTTTTACAAAAGGAACAAGTGAAAGAGATGAGGACGGTCATATGTCATATTTCTTAGGCTACTTAGATTATATTTTTTAAAGGGTCTACTACTGATGTAGCTTGAGAAATTGTACTCCCACATATAGGCTATATTTTACATAATGGAGGTGTGAATTTGTAAACAGTCACTACCGTGACAGAGTATAAAACCTTATGTTTTACTGACTGAGCCAACATCAAATCAGAAAAAGGTATAACATCTGTGTTAGGGAGATCAGAAAAGTAAAATGTCTGTACTCAAATTGCAAGGAAAAATTATGTGCTTATGCTTTCGACATGCTGGGATTTACATAATGAATTGATGTTTTATGCAGCCTAGTTTTTAGCTCCTCTGTGACCCTCTTAAAATCTGTTTATTCGCCTTCACTAAAAAAAAAAATCATAAATTGATTAGTAAATAAATAGTTTAAAATGGAATATAAATTAACATATGGATCTGATTTTTACATTAACAGTCCACTCTGTCAGAGTAAGTGTCCCATTAATGCATTATATATATGTTCAACGTCACAATTTGATAAGTAACTGTGTGTATCTATAGGTGTCCTATCTAAAAATGTTCCAATTCCCCTGTTGTTTTTTTGTCCAGCCCCGAGTTAAACCTCGCTCTCCTTTAAAAAACACAGTGTGTCAGATCTCATGTTTTTTTGAATAGTGACCTGAAGGGTTTAGCTACTACACAGGTCTCCTGACACTCAATCAGAGGAATTGCTTTTCCAAGAGAAAGCAACCGATCAATGAGCAGCACAACAGCCAGTAGCCCTTATACATAATGTACCAGAAGACACAGTAGTTAAGGTCTTATTCAGGCGGCAGTTTGTGTTTGTTTGTGTGTGAGAGGCAGAGGTGGTGCTGTGTTAGTTCAGGTCTCTGCTCAACACACCCACCAATCAATAAACCCCTCTCTATCTCATCTCTCTCTCTCTCGCTCTGACACACACACACACACACACACACACACACACACACACACACACACACACACACACACACACAGAGAGAGAGAGAGAGAGTGAATTAGGGTGGCGTCATTGTGGCTTTGGCATTCATCCAAGACTCAGCACCAACCTCTTTCCTTTATTAGACCGATTTTCCTGCTTCTATCTAATGGCTTTCATTAGATGGAGGACTCATATATGTGTCCAATATCCACCCCTCTTTGTCCATCTTTCTCTTTAATTTTATTTCCCGTAGGTGGATATGTGAATACATTGTGCAAGTGTGTGTGTGTGTGTGTGTGTGTGTGTGTGTGTGCTTTGAACACGGACGATTCTCCACTTGGTTCAGTCTTTGATGATGATGATTCAGCTCTCTTTACTGCATGGTGACCCAGATGCCACAAAAGTGCAGCCCAATTTTGGCTTTGTCACTATTAGTGACAAACTCACAGAGAATCCCCTGATTCATCGATTCCCCTCAATTCTACACTGTTTTAGAACCCTTTAGCCCATTTTTTTGGTTTTCTATTGTGAAATTTTACTGTGCTCACAAGTGATGTTTTGGTTAGAGCCTGACTGAAACTGGATTTTTGGGGCTGATGCTGATACCTGGGAGTACAAAAATAAACAATTAGAATACTAAAATGTATACAAGTGTGTAAACACAGTTTTTTGCAATTATTCCCCAAACGTGGTTATCAAACACTTTTGACTCGTGTTATATAGATATGTAATAAAGGCAGGATATTTTACATCTTATTGTACACACTGACACAGTAAGTTTCACTGGGAATTAAATAATTATCGATAACAATTTTTTTTTTAAAAGCCCACAATTTTTCTAATGTACCCCAAGCACCTTTTTATGAATTATGTTCTGTAAAAAAAACTTTTTATGTCAGCCAAGATATACACCGATACCAGTACAGTACAGCTACGATAGGCCAATGTCGGACTGTAAAATCGGATCTAGTTTTTGTGGAGAGCAGTCAGTTCTGTATAATGAAGACGTTTTAAAATCCCACTGTCAAGCAGAGGTAGTTGTGAAAAGAGTAAGAACTAACTGATGAACATGGTCCAGTATATATCTGCTACAGAGCCAGATATTTCCTTCAGGAGTTGGTAGAGACCAAACATTTTTTGTGAATACTACATTACTATATATACTATACAACCTCTAATGTATGAAAATGTTGCTCTGTATCTACTGAATGACAAAATTAGGAATTGTTAGTGAACAAATTTAGCAGATCAACTTAATACTTATACATAATGGTATATATGGTTTTCACAGCATGCTCCTGCTGCTTTGTTTTTTGCTCTGCATATGAAACTGTCACTAAAAGTTGGTTCCCTGTCAATCTATAAACTACAATATTGTGTATCCAATCACTAATACAAAAAGTTATTATCTCTCTATAGTCTAAAAAAAAAAAATTCCTGCCAAAAAGGCTGGCCAGAAAACAACTCAGTCTGACCACATTGTTGTGCTCCTCTCCTCACAAGGTCACACACTCTGTGGAACCAACATCTTGTGTCTGTTTGATTTACACAGACTGGGCCCAGATCTCTAATCCAATCGTATCCTGTGTGCTCTGAGAAGCCAGCACACACCTCCAGACGTGGCTTATTTGAAGGTATTTTTGTGTCTTTATTATGCGAGCAAAAAAACCCTGTTTTAATAGCAAATTTCTTGCACTTTAATTACAAATCAAGTTTGTAAGTACAAATGTATAAACGGAGAATAAAATTATTGCATTGCAAACAAATTTGCTCTTACAGTTTTGTTAGTTTTTGTCACAGGATTAAAACATTTGCTTATGAAACTACACTTTTTGTCTGCACATTAAAAACCTTTGCCCTCAAATCAAAAACCTACGAGTTGAGTAGGATGCAGTGGGCGGGGCATGCGCTGGATACGGAGTTTCTATTGGTGGATTGACTTCAGCCACACAGCATGGACACCCCCCGCTGTGTTTAACTGCATGGAGGTATGTTTGTGTGACATTACATTTTTTTTTCTATTGAAAGGATTTTAACTGCGGCAGCACATCTTTCACTTTGGTTATATTTCATGCCGCCATCAGCATGTCGATCCCTTCAGCGGGACACGTAGCGGTGCGCATCGTTTCCTGTCCCGCTGGATGAAGATGCAGCCTGTTAGGAAATGTTTGTGCCGGTGGAAAACGACAGCTTCCCTCCATATGCTGCTAACGGGACCGGACCGGCATTGACAACGTGACATATAACCGAAGTGAAAGCCGTGCTGTCACGTTTTAAAGCATTTCACTAGAAAAGAGTGATATAACGTCGGCAGACCTGTAATGTAGATCGACACACGGTCCTCTGCTGTCGGAGGCAGCGGGTTGTATGTCTGCAGCCATGCTGTGTGGATCTATCCACCAATAGAAAGTCCGTATCCAGCGTATGCCCCGCCCACTACATCCTACTCAACTCGTAGGTTTTTGACTTGAGGGCAAAGGTTTTCAATGTGCAGACAAAAAGTCTCATTTCACAAGCAAAATTCTTAATTCTGTGACCAAAACTAACAAAACTGCAATAGAAAATTTGTTTGCAACTCAAATCATTTAATTGTCAGTTTATATATTTTTTACTTACAAACAGGATTTTTAATTGCAGTGTGAGAAATTTGCTTTCAAAACAATTTTTTTTGTTGTTGCTTAAGACACAAAAATACCTCGATAGCTTATTCCCAAATGCCCTTATCGAACACGTACAGAGACATATACACAATGACAGACTGACACACTGAGCAGCCATGCAGCAGAAAAACACACACAAATTTAATTTGGGCTCTAAAGGTTACCAACAACACTGTAACATAATCTAATTTCCAGATAAAACCCATAAGCACAAATGACCCTGTGGTCCGGGTTCACCTGCTTGTTTGTTGGTTTTGTTTGTTTGCTCCGGTGCTGCCAAGGGCCTCAGTGTACTTCAGAGGAGTCTGAACACACAAACACAGACAAAAGCACTGGGGGACGCATGATGTTATTCCACCTCAAGAGGCAGGTGCCCTCGAGGTCTGCCACAGAGACAGCTCTTTGAAGCTGATGGAGGGCGATAGATGGGAGAAGGAAGGGGAGATGGAGGGAGGGAGGGAGGGAGGGAGGGAGGTGGTGGGTGGTGGGGGAGTTGGTTTGTGTGAGGGTGAAGAACAGACAGACAGACAGAGGACAGACAGACAGAGGACAGACAGGGATGAAAGAGGATGAGGGAAGAAAAGCGATCGGACAAAAAGAGAAACTGGGAGCAGAAAGAGAACGAGGGAGATGGAGGATAAAGCAGAGAGGAGGAGGGGGATGAGTGTGTCAGTGCACACGGCTCTAATACACATGACCTTTAAGCAGCCACTCTCCCACTCACTCCCCTGTTCATCCATCCTTCACAAGGCACATCTTTTTACATTTGGTTTTTCAGACTTGTCTCCGTGTTTCCTTCACAGCTGCCACTATTTCCCCCACTTGTAACGGTCTCCTCTTCCTCTCTTCCCTCTCGTTCGTCCTCCGTCTCTCTCCTCTTCTCCTTTTGGCAGCACAAATTTTTCCTCGTTCGCTGGCTGTCGTTATGAAAGTCATCTCGTCGTTCGCCTCAGTGACCCCGTGTGTTTTCGGTTCCCAGCAGGTAGCAAACATCAGACAGGCAGGACGGATGTTTTGTGGGTAAGAGGTTTATCAATTCTCGTATTACAACAATAATCTCATTAGCGATATGGAGATCAACAAGGGAGCTACTAAAAGGAGCTCACCGGCCTAATGAGGGTCCCGGAGGAAACCTGTGTGTGTGTGTGTGTGTGTGTGTGTGTGTGTGTGTGTGTGTGTGTGTTAGGCAGACATAGAAGGATGGTAGGAGAGTAAGAGAGGACACTACATACAAACGCTCCACAGGGACCATTTCATTCCTCACAGCGATAATGGCTTTAGCCACTAAATCAAACTTACACGTTCAAATTCACTCTCACACTTAAATGTAATGGCCACTAATGGCACGCTGACTAATCGAAGCTACAGCTTGTTCACAATACGAACACAGACCTGCAGTGCACATCAAAATTTGGTTTGTAGAATAAGTATTTGCAGAATATTTATAGAAAAGGTTTAGGTGGTCATCATAGCATTTATTTGATATATTGTTGAATTAATTGTGCGCCTTAATACTAAAGAGAAGTCTGACTAAGAGTCAGGATGTGGGTTTCTTCATTTAGGACAGCACAGATCAAACTATTCATTATTTGAAGGCACAAAACCGCAAATTGCTATCTACATGAAACATGATAGTGTTTTGTCAAACTTTGCCAAGGACAAGCTGCGTGTATTTTGTCATTAGATTTCTTTCCAAGACTTAGAGGAGACAGTTGATATCGGTCTTGTCTGTGCATTACGTATGTAATATGTAAAATGTTAATCATTAGGCACGGGAGCCAGGGAGCGATTAGCTTAGCTTAGCATAAAGACTGGAAGTAGCTAGTATGACTCTGACCAAACTGCTGTGACCAGTCTCATTCGCTGGGCGGTAAATACTGCTGTTTTGTCAGAACCCTTTATGTACCAGGCGTCTACGGTTTAGGCACTCAAACTACTTGGTTAGGCCTTGAAAAGATAATGGTTTGAATATTTCATTAAATTCAATAAGTACGCTTCAAATAATTCCGCCTTGACTTTTCCTTTCACACGGACACAAACAATAGTCTCCTTTCTTTGATTGGTCCAACCACCCCTGACCTCCTCCCAACTCTGTCATGTTTATATTCCGTCACCTGACTTCCTTCATTGAATCAGGTGGTCCAACGTGTTATCCTTCCAGAGGCATCGAATAGTGCTTGTACGTCCCATATAGACGGACAAGGGGCCTTATGTTTATGTACCAAAAACCACATGGTTATGGTAAGGAAAAGGTTTTGGTTTGGGTTAAGACACAGTCGCCCTTTGGTTAGGATTAGGCAAAACAATAACTTGAATAGGGTTACGAAAACATCACAATTATGGTTACTTTAAAGAAATCCTTGTTTACTTTTGTTTTTTCATGGATTCGAAACTCGTCCTTTGGGTGACGATCCTGGGTTTGTTCCATCCAACCAACCTCAACCTTCTCCCAATGTAGACTTTATCCCCTTTGTACTTCGTCACACTACGTTCTTCGAACATCTTCGTCACGGCACGTCACATAATAGTTACCTCGTGCGTAAGCCATAGACCCCAATGATTGTGACAAAACAGCATTAATTGACACCCTGAGAGTGAGAACAGGCTGGGTGGTCACAGCACTGACGCCGAAGGGCACCTTGTGCACCTCTCTGAGATGACGTTTGGCTTCGTTAAAACTGCAGTATTTGATGCTCAGAGTATGAGAACACTGCACTGATATATTATCACCTACAGAGGTGACCGTTCACCAGGCACAGGGAAACATTAAGATTGATTTGGGGTCCAATATTCACTTTCCTTCTAGCTGTATGTTTGTCTCCATCAGTCCAGAACATTATTTAATCTGTTATAACCAAGTTCCATAGTGAACATCAGCAAACAGTTTTATCATCAGACATATTTACTGTATTAAGCAAGTTTCATTTTAGAGTCATTTTTCTGACCTCCTGGCTACTGCAAGTCCACTATTCTGTCTTTTAGCTCTGTTTTTGATCTCCACCAACTTCCTTTCTGTTTGTTGTTTGCTGCTGAGCAGGTAGTGTACAGTGAATTATAGAGCTGAAAACAGCTCCAGGCCGTGACTCAGAACAGTGTTATGAGAGCTACAACAATATTGTTATGGACCAGGAAACTAAGAAACCTGGCTTTAAGCCTCTGCAGCAGATTAGACACAGACTGGTCCTTCTGCTTAACTCTAACACTGCAGCTGAAGGCAGAGGAAAATAAAATTACAGCACACACTGAAACACACACTGGCATACAGATACAAACAGAGATGTGTAATTGAAATTGGTGAAAGGGCTGGTTGTTACATAGCAACCTTTAATAAACATCAGCTGTAAGATGGAGACAATAATAATGAAGACACAGAGCAACCATTGAACTCTAGTTCTCTGAGTATCTCCAAACTTTAAGAGATGAATTTCAGAGCAGGGATTTGTTAAGGACGTGTGTGTGTGTGTGTGTGTGTGTGTGTGTGTGTGTGTGTGTGTGTGTGTGTGTGTGTGTGTGTGTGTTTGTGTGTTTACACACGCACACAAATAGAAATGTAAACACACATTAACAGAGACAAGCCTCTGGAGAGAGTACAGATCAAATTTGAAAGGAAACAGCAAAACAGAGCAGCAGAACTATGAATAGGATTATCCCACAACTGAAAACACATCTATCTATCTATCTATCTATCTATCTATCTATCTATCTATCTATCTATCTATCTATCTATCTATCTATCTATCTATCTATCTATCTATCTATCTATCTATCTATCTATCTATCTATCTATCTATCTATCTATCTATCTATCTATCTATCTGCCTGCCTGCCTGCCTGCCTGCCTGCCTGCCTGCCTGCCTGCCTGCCTGCCTGCCTGCCTGCCTGCCTGCCTGCCTGCCTGCCTGCCTGCCTGCCTGCCTGCCTGCCTGCCTGCCTGCCTGCCTGCCTGCCTGCCTGCCTGCCTGCCTGCCTGCCTGCCTGCCTGCCTGCCTGCCTGCCTGCCTGCCTGCCTGCCTGCCTGCCTGCCTGCCTGCCTGCCTGCCTGCCTGCCTGCCTGCCTGCCTGCCTGCCTGCCTGCCTGCCTGCCTGCCTGCCTGCCTGCCTGCCTGCCTGCCTGCCTGCCTGCCTGCCTGCCTGCCTGCCTGCCTGCCTGCCTGCCTGCCTGCCTGCCTGCCTGCCTGCCTGCCTGCCTGCCTGCCTGCCTGCCTGCCTGCCTGCCTGCCTGCCTGCCTGCCTGCCTGCCTGCCTGCCTGCCTGCCTGCCTGCCTGCCTGCCTGCCTGCCTGCCTGCCTGCCTGCCTGCCTGCCTGCCTGCCTGCCTGCCTGCCTGCCTGCCTGCCTGCCTGCCTGCCTGCCTGCCTGCCTGCCTGCCTGCCTGCCTGCCTGCCTGCCTGCCTGCCTGCCTGCCTGCCTGCCTGCCTGCCTGCCTGCCTGCCTGCCTGCCTGCCTGCCTGCCTGCCTGCCTGCCTGCCTGCCTGCCTGCCTGCCTGTCTGTCTGTCTGTCTGTCTGTCTGTCTATCTATCTATCTATCTATCTATTTATTTATTTATTTATTTATTTATCTAATCAACCATCTCTCCCTCCCTCCCTCTCTCCATCCATCCATCCAATTATCCATTCATCCATCCATCGTTCTAATTATCTCAACGCTGTGCTACGCCTGCATTGTCGTGTAATTCCAGCCCAGAAAAACTCACAGCCAAACATAACAATAGTGTGCAAAATGTGTGTACTCTGTTAGCATCGTGTGAATGCTCATTGAGACATCTGATCCCCAGAACAGAAACTACTCAATTTTATGGTTGTAATTTGAATTTTAGTAAAGGTTAGGATAACCAGATTTTCCCATATGTAACAAAAACAAGTTTTCATTGTGTCAGTGTCAGTGTGTGCAAATAAATGTCAGTGAAATGTTCTTGTTACATATTTATGGGATATTTTACTTTTATAGCAGCGCTGTTATGGTGCTTCCATTGTTCAAACTTCGATAGTCGAAAGTAAAAATACGAACCCACACAAATACAGAGCATACAGGGAAACTGTAAGGCATAGGTCTGTCTGTCCTGCTCTAACATCACCTGTCTACTGTGTATAATATTCCTGTAATGAATTCTATTGTGTCACAGAATATCTTAGACCACAGATTTCCTTACTCCAGAATAAGGTATCAAAAACTGTGACCCTCAACTGTTTGGTCTTTCAACCATCATCACCATCGCCGAAAAGGCAAACATAAGTTGACCACAGTTTTATTGTCCCTGGTTTTATGGTACCTGGGTCTTTTTGGTTAAAAGGGAGAATATTTTTTTTTTTTTATCCTCATGGCTGTGCAGTCATGAAAATAGATGATATGACATAAAATGTGTGTACTCTGTTAGCATTGTGGCTCTGCAGAAAGTACAAAATGCCTCCCAAAATCTTAAAGACAGCAAATGAAATATATGCCTTGCTGTTGAAATTCTTAATCAGGTCAGAGCATCAGCAGAGAAACCAAATGCCAAAGCTCAGATGCTCTTTGGATCCAATAATAGTAATAATAATAACCTTTTTTCTGTAGCGCTTTTCAAAAACAAGTTACAAAGCGCTTTACATACATTTCAAACACAATAGCCAACAGTTAATAAAATATATTGATAAAATACAACAAAAATAAAACAGACAGAAAAAAGGCTATACTTGTGAACAATAAGTCACAACCAAAACAATTACCAAGGCACATTGCTTTTCAAAGATTAAAAAGCCATTAATAAATGGGCTTACCGCATGCACGTCTTCAGGGCCTATAAAAACAAGAGGCAGCTCAGAGATATGGCAAGACTGGTGTCAGCTGCTGGCCAATCACAGTAGCTTTCGGTAGCTGCTGCAGGTGCAGTCAATTACATGAGTTCTAATGAGACAGCAATCTGATCTGATGGGTCAGAATTTTGTGTGACGCTGATGAACACGAAATCACTGCATGTCTGCTGAAATCTTCTGCCTCTCTTTGTCAGACAGAGTCTCAGTAGACACAGACTCTCTCTGACTCTTTCTTCCTCAGTGCACCTGTTCCTGCCTCCTCTGTATGCTGCTCTACTTTCATTCCTCTCCGAATCAACCAGGTGACATTGCATACCAATACAGCACACTCTCCTATTTCACTCTTGTGTGAACTATCCTTTACTTTTCACTCTGCCTGGTGTCTCCTTCTCCCTCTCTTCCCATTTATTTTTCTTATAATCTGCAGTTATTCTCTTTTTCCTTCTTTCTTTCTTTCTTTCTTTCTTTCTTTCTTTCTTTCTTTCTTTCTTTCTTTCTTTCCCTGTATCTTCATCACGGCTCGTGCTCCACCTTCAGCATCTTTCTTTTCTCCCCTCCTCTCTCCATCTGTCCTCATCCCCTGATCCCTCTGCCTTTGCATTTACACCTGTCTCTTTCCTTTCATCTTTCATCTTCACCTGCCTGGCACATCGGTTCCTCCTCCCTTTCTTCCTCCCGGTGCCTATTTCTCGCACTCTTCCCCGTCTCCTTCTAACCGTGTGATAGGATTAAGGCCCCATCTGTATCCCCCCACTTTGACTTTTTCTATTTTTTTTGTCATTCTTGTCGGCTTTGCTCTCATTTTCTTGTTGTCATTTTCTATTTCCCTGCCCCTCTCTCTTTCTATTTCTCCGTCTGTCTTTCTTTATCTCTTTCTCCAGAGGTGAGTGGAGGTGGTGATAGGCGGGAGTACTATCAGTATGCAGAGTCATGGTGCTGTGGCTCTGCCGTCATTGATTGAACCAGCAGCTAAATTTAGACACAGTTGAGGCTCAGCATCTTTACCAGGCTGGAAGGAGGGATGGCTGAATGGATGGAGGGATCGACACACACAAGCACACACACACACAGCTTTAAGCTACTGTGGCAAAGAGCAGGATAAATACTGGGAACAGATTGTAAATCAGCAACACACGCACACACACACTTGCACTTCTTTCTGCGTGCAGTGCCACAGGGGATTGGCTGGAAAAAAATTATTCCATTTTAGTAAAGGAGGTATAGCATGGTCTGACCTTTTTAGACATTCATAACAGGGAGCTGCAGAGAAAAATATTTATGGGACTCAGATATGCACACGCACACGCACACGCACGCACATGCACACGCACACACACACACACAGACGACCAAATCGACAGGCGCTCATTCTTCTCTGGACAGCTCGCTGAAGGCTAAAACAACACGACAAACCATTACTATTCAACACGCAGCATAAATCCAGAGCTGTGAGCCTTTCCACCATCTGAGCAGAGAAGAAGAAACACCACAAATACAGAGAGAAGCAGGCAGGCAGCCCAATGAGGAGCTAGAATAGAAATGTGGAAGCTGAGTTATAACCCAGACAGACAGGTAAGGTGAGAGGCAAACAGGTACCCACACAAACAGCCAGCTAAAGAGATAAGCAGGTAGACAACCAGAAAACAACGTGGTTGTGATCCAGAGGATTTCACGCAGATTAAATTCATCTCCAGAATGTGTTTCTGGACTGGCATCAAAACGCCTGCTGTGCCACTGGATATGTTTGTATGTTTCGTAAAGAATCTTTTGGGTGATAAATTGCAGATTAGTGTTGTCTTATTGTCTGGACAGCACTGCCTCAAGACATGCTAGCATTTCTAAGTATATCTGGCTTTCACTGAGACTGTAAACAGTGACTTTCTTCTGTGAACAGCATTATGGTGAAAGGAATTTAGAAATAACGTATCACTGTTACCCATTAAAATGGTATTTAGGCCTGATTATGAATTAGTGTAGGTATTTTAGTTAAAGCTTAGTTTTTTTTTTTTTTAATTTTCTAAGTTATGTATGTATGCAACCGAGTATCACACCAAACTATGGTCCACCTGCCATCCCACTTGATGATATCATGTCATTGTCACTTTTTTGGGCCCATGTAATTTCTTCTCTGAATTAGTCTGCATGCATAAAATGTGCCAGGATGAAATCAGAGACACAAATCCAGAATATCAAAAGGATTCTCACTGCAGATAATCTTTAAAAGATCAGCATGTAATTATTACCTCCCCCAGAGAGGTGATTTTTTTGTTGTTTTTGTTTGTTTGTTTGTTTGTAAGCAGGATTATGGAAAAAGTACTACCTCAATTTTCATGAAACTGGGTGGAAGCTTGTAGCATGATCGAAGGCATCATCGGGTCGATCCACAATTGTTTTTCACTTTTATCAAAAAATATTAAAGATTTTCATTTCAATCAATTTCTGCCAAGTCACGATCTATCACTGACTGAGGTAACACAATGGTGATTGAGTCTGTGGCCTGTGTATTTAAAGTATAAGAAGCTGAATGAGCTGAGTGTTGGTTGTTCTGTGAGTGAGGGCAGGGGGAGCGATCATAATAGCATCGCTCTTCAAATGCTGACCCCAGACTGAATATAAAAATCAATGCAGTCTCCAGATCTTAAAAGTGAAGCTAATACCACCGAGGACCACTAGGGGCTGCTCCCAAAAACCTCAAGCTCTAATAGACTCCCACTCAGAAAGCATCAAATTCTCCCATGATATACAAATTCATGTTTTCCACTACTGATTATGGTGTTATTCGCCAAATTCACTCCTGATCAGTGTTCTGGTGGTTTGTTTTAAGGTTTTGAGGGTGCTCCTGGTCCCAGGGTGCAGTCAGGTTTCTTGTATCAGTGGGATCCAGTCAGATCCTCCCACAAGAACTCTTCGGCAGATTAACTTCTCATAGAGGAGTGAGCTGCTGGCTGTGGTGGAGGGTTATGCCCTGTGACCTTCTAGTTTGTAAATGCAGCGATTACTAAAACATTCACCAACAAATTGAGTATTCTGTTGGGGTAAACCCTTTACATTACATCGTTTGATCTTTGATATGCTCTGTGATGTTGAGCCAAAAGTTACGCAAACTGAATTCTGCATTAAAGCATTAAATTGTGTCTAATGGGAATGAGATTGAAAGTCACAGCCTCACATCCCGTGATGCAGCTGCAGCTGCAGCATCTGGGTCTGCGGTGCTGCACTGACAGCACACCTAACAAGACAGCTTTACCATTTAGCTAATTCCCATCTGGCTGGGCTCCTCTGTGGCAGCAGTGGGGGTGTGCAATATGACGGGGCTCCTGCCAATAATAAAGCATTAGCATATTGAACTGAACTGATAAAACTGTCAATCACAAGGAGGCTCTGCTGCCAGCATTGTGAATGTGTGTACATGTGTGCACATTTTAGAAAATCTGTTATTCCCCTCCTGTACTTTCTTTTTTTCTTTCCTGTCACTGGTTCTCTCATACATATGCATTAATAACACACATGTATTTTAACACATAATGCCAATAAAGAAACACAAAAAACAGACACTAATGGAAAAAATAAGAGAGAATCTCTGATAAAAAAAAATACATTTTTATAATGTATCCAGAGGCCTACTGTAATCTATGATCTGAACTATGAATTCAGCAAACTTAACACCATTATTATCCTTATTCTTGTTTTATATCTGTATAACATTTAACTTATTGCTTTGGCATTTAAATACACTGAAACAGAGTGAGGAATTTGGCTCTGCAGGGTTTATGGATAGTTTTACTCTAAATTGTGTGCATTTTTTCCTTTTCCTCAATTGAAAAGTAATTTTTGTTCCTAGTTTGACAGATTTCTATGAAGTATAACCTACAAATAAAACAATACACTCTTCATAATTTAAAGCTGAACGATGTAACTGTTCTTTTGAAAAGACTGATTGGAAAAAATGAAGAGCCACATGCAACACGCCCCCCTCAACCCCCCCCCCCCCCCCCTCCCCTCCATCTCTCTCCTCCCGCCCTCCCCCTCACTCTCCTCATCCATCCATCCGCGCTTCCCTTTTTTTTTTTCGTCCTCTGCTGCTGGATGGCGCGTTAAAGGAGCACACACAGGACGGCACCGGGGCTTCCCTTCTGTCTGATGGAGACGGGCTGAGGAGTGGATCCAGGTCCTGGCCGGCAGAGACCACCTCGAGGATCTTGCAGGAAGGACTTTGCTCCAGTTGCGGTAGGACAGCTATACGGGAACGGACACAAGAGACAGGAGCGAGAGGGGAGACACGGGAGGTAAAGGGGGCCATTACTAACCTGTTGTTAGTGTGTTTTTGTTTGTGGTTTTAGGGTTTTGTCCCAGACAAAAATACAAGGAGCGATAGAAAAGCGACACTGCTGGATTATATTTTGATGGTTTTCATGATGATTTAAAAAAAAGAAGAAGTGAGATGATGATCTGTGTAACATCCACAGCTCAGCCGTCCTGTTTGTGCCTTTGATTAATTGCATTTTTAAATATTTACGCGAGCGTTTAAAACACTTGACCTGAATTGGAGTGAACGAATTTTTAAGCCACAGATTTATTTTCCTTACATGTGGCTCAGGATGCAACCTGAGATGATTTTTCTCATTTAAGTCAACAATAGAAACTGCAGCATGATATTAGGCTGCAATTCAATTACGGTCGCTGGCTGAAGCCTTTTCATTTAGACGTGGAAGGCTACGAGCGCCGCCTCAAGTCTGGACGTGGAAACTGTGCAGAACATGACTCTGAGACGCAAGTCAATTAAGCATCAATATTAGATTTAAAACAGCCACACAACCTCCACTCAGTGAGCAGCGCTTTCACTATTTCATTCATTTAATCACCTGTTCCTCCAGTCTGCTGGAGGCCATGGATGTTACAGTGATGATAACCGTCTTACATCATCTGATCCCGGCAGCTAGGGTTTAAAATAGGATCCCACTTTAAAAGCAGATCAGCCGTGTTCCCCCTCTCAGTCGTTTCATTTTGTGGGCCAGAAGTGAAATGACACTTGCAGGCCATCAGAGGTGAACAGGCGGGCAGGCAGTGAGGCTTACGGAGCAGCTCTGCGTGTCCGCCGGTGTTTGCGCATCCGCATCAGGTGCGTGCAAAAGAGGAGCTTTTGTGCTTTTTGTATGTGTGTTTGCTTAAAGAACAAAGCAGTGATAGCTTGTAATAGTGACATTGTCCTCCCTGATGACTGGATGAAAACATGTTTCAGCTGCTGTAATGACAGAATGGAGACCATGAGAGGTGTTTACACATTTAAACATGAAGCGGAGGCTCTTTGCTTTTCATTTCACCTCAGTCATTTTTGATTGTTGTTGAAGATGTTGCCGATGGAGCTGTTATGGTTAGTGGATCCACAAAAAAATGTATTAGTATCTATTATTCAAGATTATCGTTTTCAGTGGTTGTTCAAATGATCGGTGGCTAAGATTAACTCGTAATTCATCTGGCTGTAAAGTGAAGTCTCGGGCCATTGATCAGACAAATAGCAATTTAACTGGATCAACCAAGGGACAAAATCCAGGAGCTATGATTCTAAAAATCATTTACTATCAACACCAGTCTGTTTCATCTGGAGGCCTTTCTTTATGGTCTACTTGGGCATCAGGAAATGAGTATCTTTTACTACTTTCTGATGTTTTACTGACCAAAAGACTAATCAAAAAAATAATGACAACAATAGTTAATTGCTATTCCTACTGCATAATGTGAAATGTAACTACTACACAAATAAAACGACAATTTGGGTTTTATAGCTGTTTTTTTTTTTTATATATATATCAGAATTCAATAGCTAATAAAGAACATTAACTGATTTGTTTAAAACAACTTCATTACAAATGTTGTTGCAAGTATTTTGATGACTGATTAAACTATCAGTCTGTTAAAAGACCCAGAAAGAGTCTATTTGTCTATTAATTCATTAGTTTAAATAATAGCGAATCCAAAAGTGATGTCTTCAGGTTTCATGTTCTTCCTGACTCGTAGTCCAAAACGTATAATATACAATGAGATAACAGAGAAAAGCAACAAATCCTCACATTTGAGATAGTGTATTTCTGCTTCATAAATGACTTTAAGTCATAATCGATAACTGAAGATGTAGCAGATACATTTTCTGTCAGTTGTGTCAATGATTTTCTCTTTCACGTTCTCCTCTCTCCTCTGTCGTATAGTCGTGTGTCTTGCGGTGTGTCTTCATTGAATGCAGAGCTGCGTTTTGTTCACCTTGTCTGTCACTCAGTCATGCATCCTTTGTTACTCTGTTTCTGTCATTTAATATGCCTCTTTCACATGAACTCGTGCACAAACACACACAGCAAACGCCATCTCTTTGGGGCGTCTAACCTTGACTTGTTATTTCAGTGGGCACTGACATTATCATGTTTTTTCTACCGCTGCCTTTTCTTTTACATTTTAATTCTGTTTCCTGTTGTTTCCCCTGCAGATCCTCCATCATCTGAAGGTCTCCTGCGTCTCTTCCAGGGCGTGTCGCTGGGATTGTGTTTAAAATGCATGCTCCCAAGAGTGTGCAGCTTGTCTAGTCAAGAGGAGTGTTTAGTGTGTATTTGTTTGCGGGCGTGCCTCAAGTGCAGAAATGGGTTCGGTGGGCACAGAACGCCGCAGGCCCACGCCGGCCCAGACGCCCGAAGAGAGCAATGTGTGGAGGGATGGAGGAAGAGCTGGATGGAGGGAGGCAGGGCGCGAGGGCTGGAGGGAGGGAAGAGAGAGCGGCGTGGTGCAGAGCTACAGCTTTGACTCGTACCAGCTGGAGGAGGAGGAGATCAGTAAAGATGCCCCGGAGCGAGGAGTTCTGGCTCTGTCTGAGCCTGGTGAGGCCGTTTCTGTTCTACCTATCTGTGTGTGTGTGTGTACTATTTATAAAGAGAGAGACAAGGAAGGAGAGAGAGGGATTTATCAACAACAACAATTTATCAAAGTGAAAAAAGGAAGAGCACATTAATCCTTCTACTTCTCTAAAACAGCAGAAAAACCAAGTGTTTCCAAAGAAAACTCTTCGCCATTGATTATTCCACTCGTCTCCAGTTAATTTAAAATTGAATTTCTTTGTAATTTTACAGGTCTGTGTAACAACATGCTCAGATGCACCCTGTTAGCCCCACACTTTACATCACGCTCCATATGCAGAGAGATGGAGGATGACAGTAACACTTTTTGTTTGAGCGTCAGAAACTCTGTGGCTGTTTGTTCCAGATCTCTCAAACTTTGAGACATGGAACCAATATTTGTCTGCTACAACTAAAACTTGCTTGAACATCAACTATCACAGATTATGGAAGTTAATGTCAAATACAAAAGGTTCTGCTGTTAAAACCTACCCCATTAGGTGAGTTGTAACACCTGCTGGGGACTGATGTAACACAGATGGGTAATTTGACAAAATAATATTCATACTTTCCAATTTGTGCAAGAATGTTATCAAAAAAAAATAAAGCATAAACAGTTTTATAGTGAACAATTTAAAGTGAAAAAAACATTTATTTATTTTGAAACTATAGGTTTAGTACAAAAACAGCTGTGTGTGTTTGTGTGTGTGTATGTGTGTGTATTCCTGTATTCAGAATGTATTTCTTAATGTGCTTATGTCACATAAGGGTTTAGTCACTTTCACTGTTGTGGCAAATGTATGGCTGCCCCATTTTGAGTCTTCATAATGAGATGATTATGTAATGAGATGAGATTATGTAAATAAAATAACTGTATCTGATATTCAATGAACAGTAGGCAAAAAAACGTTTTGTTTTTTTTAACCTGTAAATCATTTTATTTGTCGTAAAATCCACATTGCTGCTCACACAGACATCATCTGTGGCCTCTAAAAGGAAATGGGAATGTACGATATTGATGACAACACCGCAGCTCTTTTCTGATTGCCGACAGTGTTACAACACTCCCTGGTCTTATATACACAGAATACCATGAACATCTGTAATGACATCCATATTGACTGCTGGACTCTTGGGTATGATGTGGCTATCAAATTCAATAGTTCCACGTTCTTACACTTGCCTTTTTAAATGCAAATAACACTCCTTTTTGTAGGGCAGTGGCGATACGACAGTAGCTTGATGACACAGAGCCATTTATTCTTTCTTTAAGGAAAACCCTGAACTAAAATATATCTATTTCTTCTAAGAGACGAGGAAGGAAGGTTGGGAATAGATGGAAAACAGATTTGATGGGTGGCAGCGTCAGATCAAGGCAGTGGTTGCCAGCGCTTGGACAGCCATTTTCTTTGAGTTATGTGTCACAAAAACAACAGTGAGTTTGATGGAGCTGCCGGTGACTCAGCCGGTATTAAAATAATATGAGTGAAAACGACCAGTCAAGTTGGAGTCGGTGCTAACTTCAGCTGCAGGCTAACGACGTTCCTTTTTTCAGCTGAAAGCTCTCAGAGTGGAAGATAGGTAGTTTAGCTTTCTGGCTTCAGCTATCTTGAGTGTGTGTGTCCTCTCAAATATTGACTACTGTAAAGACATTGACATTAATATCGATACCAGTACATATACAGTGTTATCTGTTAGAAAAGGTGGGAAAAAAAACATCCTGTTCTTGACAGCGTCTCCAAGCAACACCCGCTCTTAAACATCAGTCAGCTGCTGCCACGGGAAACATCAACCCAGAGGCTCGAAGCTTAGAGGATGTTCCCAATAACATGTCCACACCAGAAAGGTTTTATTCTCTTCTGAAAATAGGAAACGTATACACAGCGGCCATTATTATATTTCCTTTCAGTAAAAATGAGGAGATATTAAACTTATGTTTCCACTTTTATAAAAATCCCCGCTATAAGTCACCACAATGGCAGATTTTGTTTTCGCTACTTTCTACATTTTGTGTGAAAAATTAAATCAGGGGGAAAGTCGAGATATGTGATGTGTGTATAGATGATGGTGGAGGCGGGAGGGAATAAAAGCAGCGGCAGGGAGGGAAAAAAAAGGCGGCAGTGTATGTAAAACACAGGAGGTGGGCATGTTAACAGAAAATTGCTGTGTTGCCTGGTTACAAAGGTTGCACAAAGACCACGTTAATCAGATCGTAAGCGACTGAGGACACACAGCGAGGGCCGCAGATAGGCACCAACCCTTTCTCTGCTCCCAGTTTCGAAATCTGCGTCTTGCTTATCTTTTGCTGCTGTCTCCGCTGCCCTCCCTTCTTCCTGCAGCTGTCACTCTTCATAGCTCAGCGCGCAGCCACCACAACAGACAGAGGATACAATTAACAGAGATGAAACAATACAGGATGCACATATGTGGCAAAGCAGGCTAAAAGATTGAATTAATCCATAGCATGTCCTTGGAGTCCTTCACCTCCACTACAATCTGTGCTTCTACCAAAGGACTGAAAAACAATTATTAAAGGACATGGAGGCCCAGAAATGGACGAGATTTGGTCGCTTTTTTTTTTTTTTTTTTTTTTTTTGCAGAGGAGGGGAAAGTTTATATTTTCTTCTTTTTCTGAATGTATATTTTATGTAGTCGTTCCATGACATTACAGATAAAAGCAGAGGTGCCCAAATTCTTTGCAATGAGGGTACAAAATGTAATTTAGATGGAGAGCCGAGGCCAAAAATAAACGGTTATGTTATGTAAAATAAAATTGACTAAAGTGGAATATTTACAGAAAATTGACATTTTTAATCTAAAATAAAATTTCGGAATAATTAAAACACTATACTTTTATCTGTATAATAGTAATTTGTAGAAATGATTTTTAGCTGGCAGCCCAAAGTCAGTTATGAGGGCACACTAACAGCTCATGAGCATCAGCAGGAGAGAGAGAGAGAGAGAGACAGAGAGAGAGAGAGAGAGAGAGAGAGAGAGAATAGCCTCATTATTCATAGATAAGACATAAACCAATGTAATTTATTAGGGAAGCTTATCAGCACTATGCTGTACATTGCAGTAAAACTCATATTTGTTTTAGGTTTATTATGTTTTTAGCTGCAGTTTGTATTCGTTAGCATTTTATATAGAATAAGCATAATAAGCACAAGCTTGTCCAATGTTGTGGTGGCCCAAAACAAAAAGGTGTGGACCAAAAATCATTTTCACTTTGTCAGTTTCTCCACTGAAATCTCTGTCACACATTTGGCCTGTGCTGGATTTTCTGTTAATGGGGTGGCTGTGATCTCTTTTTCTTTCTGAGCAGTCATAATGATTGTATAGCAGTAATTATGCTGACAGCACCATTTGCTTTATTCTGAATTAATCTGCTATTGTAAGCCCAAAATGCTTCATGTCCTGTAGGTACTGTGTTATTCACACCACAAACGACAGCAGAACAGTAGGAATGGAAAAGCCTCCAGGTGTGTGTGTGTGTGTGTGTGTGTGTGTGTGTGTGTGTGTGTGTGTGTGTGTGTGTGTGTGTGTGTGTGTGTGTGTGTGTGTGTGTGTGTGTGTGTGTGTGTGTGCCTTGTCATTGCATATGGAAATTTGAAAGAAAATCTTGTGGACTACTGAAAAACAATGCAGATCCATCCACAGATGCTGTTAACATAGTAATAAAGTAGTGACATAAAACAGTGACAAGCATTTTTTCTTTTTTGTCTGCTGCAAAATCGAAATGAAGCCGTTAACAGTCGGCCTACAGGATTAGAAAAAGATTATGAACTGTTATATAAAGAAAGTGCAAATCACTCCGTACTCATTCAACATTTCAGCTGCAAAACACAAAAGTTCAGGTCTTTAAATGAAACTACTCGATCAGCAATTCACCTGATCAATGTTTCACCAGCACAACAGGAATAAATTCTTCTACCACATTATCTGCTCCATCAGTTGAGCGGAGGCGACAGTTCCTGCCGTTGCTTCGGCTTCGTTCATCCTGATGAGTTTTACTGAAGGTCGACTGCGACGGCTTCAGCTCTAATTCTGATGTTTTGAAGGCAATTATATCCGCGCTGTCTGACTGTGATTTCATACTGCTTTAATTCTCTAACCCTTAACTCCCTTTTCGCCGCTCAGACTTTGAGGAACCGATCCCTGACGACCGTTACCATGGCATTTACTTTGCAATGCTATTGGCTGGAGTGGGCTTCCTGCTTCCCTACAACAGCTTCATCACTGATGTGGACTACCTGCACCACAAGTTTAAAGGTATAAATATGCATGAAGCCCACCTATGTGCTTACAGACCTGCACCTATAGAGAACGCACAATTACACACAAGCAGACTGCACTGTCTGAAGTCACAGCTCTCCTGTGTGTGTTTCAGGGACGTCCATAGTGTTCGACATGAGTCTGACGTACATCCTGGTGGCCCTGATGGCCGTCATACTCAACAATGTGTTGGTGGAGAGACTCAGCATGCACACCAGGATCACCGTGGGTAAGTCAGGGGGGAGCCCGGTCACAGAGTGAGCTTCAAAAAAGTTCTCCCTAGAAACTTCTTCGGTTACTCATTTATGAATGACATTCAGGGAACCTTAAGACTCATCAGTGTGGAACACAGAGAGCAAAAATGGAAAGACGTTACAAGAAGAAAAATACACTTTGCTGTGGTTCCTCTGTGGTTTTTGTTCATAAAATGTGTCAAACAGGGCTGATGGCTGTGAATTCAAGAGTCTTTCAAGGGAGAGGCTATTTTTCTGTTTTGCGTTTTTAAACTTGCATTTTACTTTCAGATTTGAAAACATTTTTAAGTGGACTCACTGCTATTCAAATAAACCGTTCGGATTCAAGTGCAGGCTGATTTTATATTAGGCTTGTCAGACTGGAGAGATTTGTATTTGGCCCTAAGTTATTCATTAAAAAGCTGCTTTTTTTTAAAAGCTTCTTCATGTCTTTGCAGTGTAAATTATTCTTAAACTGTGATACTGAAGATTAACTTAAAAATATTATAGCTCTTCAACCCACCCAATAAAAAAATATCATCCTTGAGCCAAACTGAAAAAAAACTTATTTAAAAATGTATGTCCCCACGGAGAAGTTTGATACCTCCACACATATATGGTTCATGTAAGTGCACGTTTTCAGCACAGAAGCCTCTGCAGCTTAAAATAGCTCTGCTCACATCGTCGAGGAAATGTCTTTTGAAGTGTGTTGTCCGCTGCAGAGCTCGTCTGTGGAGGTAATAAACTGGAGATCATACCTCAGACGAAGACAGTTGTGTTTCTCACGTTGGTCTGTACAAATATGTGCTCAGTCATGCAGTCACTACATGGACCTGGATCAATGACGTCTCCTGGTGTTTCTCACTTCCTCTGCAGGTTACATCTTCGCTCTGGGGCCGCTGGTCTTTGTCAGCGTGTTCGACGTCTGGCTGGAAAAGTTCACAACCAGGCAGGCGTACGTCATCAACCTCGTGTCAGTGGGAGTGGTGGCCTTCGGATGTACAGGTACTAATAATTATCTTTTTTTCTTCGGATCTGACTCCATCTGATTAGAAACCTGTCTACCTTACACCCATCCCACCGATAGCGTAAACCTGACTGCACCACAGGCCTGTCAATCAAACAGACATCCCCCCCACAAAAATGCCACTTTTTGAGGCCTAATATCTAATTAATGATGGACATATTTTGAGATGGACACCAGAAAACTAATAATGAGTGATTTTAGCAAATGACACCATATTGACTCATAGAAAAAAACGTTATTGACTTTGTATTTCACGAGAGAAGTTGAACGGGGGTCTATGGGACCAGAGCTTTTTTTGGAGCCAACCCTGAGCAGCCCTCGTTGATATTGCAGTTTAAGACACTTCCGCACTGGCCTCGTTTTTCAGTTTCCACTTTTATGTACACTCAATGAATTTAACATGGAAGCTACATTGCCATGAAACTCATATTATGTACTTTTTAGCTGCGCAGATTTTACAATACGTAGTCATTGTGGTTCGGATTTTAAAGCACTTAAAAATAAACAATATAAGCACGACTTCTCACATGCAGTGTTGGCCCAAAACGAAGAAGGTGGGGGCCAAACTTGGCCCGCGGGCCCCAAAGTGGGCAGCTCTTCTGTAGAGCATTTAGTGGTTCGGCAGCCAGACATTAACCTCAAGAGTTTGTGGAAACCAAAACAGAGCTGAAATAGTGACTTTTCTCAGGTGGCTAAAGAATGCTAACTAAGTGTGGTGTCTGTCAGAGCTGTCAAATGAACAAGCAGCAGGACAAACAAACCCAGTGGAGGTTTCAGTCCTCGCTGCTGCTAATGACTTTTCAGACACTGAAACACGGTTTAATTAGTGGAGGTCTGGAGGTCAGCAGCTTCTCTCGAGTGCTGTGTGGAGGCTCAGGAAGCTGCCCCTCTAAATAAATTGTGTTGTTACAGTGTTGACTGTTAGGCCTCTGTTTGCACTGATAAGCACCTCCTCCTGCCTCCCCAGTGCAGCAGTCCAGTTTCTATGGTTACATGGGGATGCTGCCCAAGAGGTACACACAGGGGGTGATGACTGGAGAGAGTAAGTACACTCACAAAGGCAAAGAATTGCACCCACACAGCTCTATTCTTTGCTAATGTTCTCATCATCTTCCTCACCCCTTTCCCTCTTCCTCACTCGTCTCCGTCTGTCTGTCTTTGCACTCGCCTCTCAGGTACAGCCGGGGTCATCATCTCCCTGTCCCGCATCTTCACCAAGCTGCTCATCACAGACGAGAAGAAGAACACGCTCATCTTCTTCCTCATCTCCATCAGCATGGAGATGCTATGCTTCCTGCTTCACCTGCTGGTACGCCGCTCTCGGTTCGTCCGCTATTACACCAGCCATGCGCCGGGCAAAGGTCCAGCCAAATGCCATGATCCAAGGGACAATGGGACGGGATACAGGGTTCACCACGATGTCACTGCAGAGGAAGTAAGATTTGTAAGTTAGTATGTTTTCTTGACTATATTCCACATGTGTTTTGTGTGGGCTATGTCTAGCAGGCTCAATCAGCAGGTCCACTAATTTGTCCCAGACTGAAATATCATTACAATCATATGATGTCATAGGAAGACATTCATGGTCCTATTGACTTTTTTTTTAATCTCCTTAATTTCCTTCTGGCACCACCATCAGGTCAACATTTCAATTTGTCCAGGAGCCTACTTTTGTTTTTAACTAAATACCTGCTAAACTAATGACATGCACATCATCTTCATCTGCTCTTAGTGTTTAGTGCTAATTATATTAGCATGCCAATATGCCCCAAAATTTTATGAGATAGTATTATCTTTGTTAGCATACTGGCTTTAAACTATTGCAGTTTGTGTTGGCTGGTGGTTAAGCTTACAAAAGACATCATTTTAAATATTATATATAGCCACGTGAAAGAATAAGTAGCATGGGTGTTGTTGGCCTTTTTGATTAATTTGATCTTCTTTGAAACAGCACCTACAGATAAATGTGATAAGCTTGTTCACTCATTTATTCAATACAAATATTAATAGAAGTAATATTGTTCTGTGGAAAAATTAACTACACCCTATGTCTCAAAAGCTA
>NW_027185285.1:11443775-11571275 GCF_022577435.1 Embiotoca jacksoni
TCTCTTCAGGGAAACGGTGGGACAGGACCGTCCAATACAGAAGAAGGCGTTGAGGACTTTGTGGGTGGTACATATGTGCGGTTTGACGCCCCGAAAGCCAAGATAAGGAGGAGCTGGCCCGGTGTCCGAGGTACTCCCTGTTATAATCTTGTCTACTCACTGCTTAATTACCCTCTGACTCCAACAGATGGATTCAAAATTTAAATGCATCCCCTGGTGATTATTGGGATGAGGAGCGTGTTCTTAGCGAGCTGACCTGCACAAGTGAAGCATTAGAGTGTTAAATATGGCCCTGTGTGTGTGTGTGTGTGTGTGTGTGTGTGTGTGTGTGTGTGTGTGTGTGTGTGTGTGTGTGTGTGTGTGTGTGTGTGTGTGTGTGTGTGTGTGTGTGCGCATGTTCTCTCACCAGACATGATCGTGCATCGTTACGTGGTGTCCCGTGTGATCTGGACCTACATGCTGTCCATAGCCGTGACCTACAGCATCACTCTGTGTCTGTTCCCCGGGCTGGAGTCGGAGATAAAGAACCCCATGTTAGGCGAGTGGCTTCCCATCCTCATCATGGCCACCTTCAACATGTCCGACTTCGTTGGCAAGGTGAGTTTATTTTTAACCTGTCATGTAAAAACAAACAACAACAAAAAGATGTTCAGACAGAGTAAAGACAGTGAATGTAAATAGGCCTCACACGCCTTGATCAGACTACATTAATGTCAAGGAGCATTTTTTAGATATTATAACTTACCAGAATTTTACCTTTAATAAAAAGGTGGTTTCACTATTCAAAGCATGTACATGAGCCTACAGAGCTCCTTGTATCCTGTGTCGATGTAAGCGTAACCATTTCACTAGTTTCAGATATTTCCTCCCAGACGTTTGTGTGCTCAGACAGTGTTTCGAAATTGTTTATTGCTCGAATAGAACAGTTTTTATTAATGTTCTTAGTGAGACTGCTTTTAGTGCCTCGACCTGACTGGAGCTCCAATCAGCCAAAATAACTGAAACCACCTGTGTGGGTATGCCGGGCCTAAAAAAAACAAAAACCTTTTCAACAGATCATTATGAGATCTTTATTCATTTCAAATCTGTTTAGGATTTACAAAATTACACTAGAGGAAAACTTTTTCCCGTCTTGTGCTCTGTTTTAAGTTTAGAGAGTGGGCACTACCTTTTTTAAAAAAAAATTTTTTTAACACTGATTGAACAGTTTAGGAAAATCTGTGTTTCCTTCCATTCACATTATTATTTGGCTACATAGTTTATTTCAACTGGGAAAAGGGTATTAATCACAGTTAAGTAGGTGTTTTCACACATCTATGTTGTTGTAGGCTGTAAGAGTGAGACAGAGAGGTGAAGCTGTTAGTAGACGAGTGACAGGTGTAGAAAACGGTGGCAGTTTTCCAGTGCAGCGTTTATCATAGCTGTCAGAGGACAGAGGTCCAGTTTCCATGCTCTCACTGTATTTGGCTTCAGCAGGTAGCAGGTTTTTTTTTTTTTTTTTTTTTTGGGGGGGGGGGGGGTTGAAATTGCTCTGAAGCCCACATTACATCACCTGCCAAACAGACAAAGTTAGCATCTAGCTGGGGACGTAGTGGAACATATAGCAGCTATAGAGCCTCTCAGGCTCTATAGACCAAAGACGGAGATAAAAACAGATTGATCATTGGACGCATAGGCAAGACAACTTGAAGATACAGCTGGTATTCGTTAACTTAAGGCCCTTTCAGATATGGGATGTTTAACATTGTTGACTTTGCTGAACCGTTAAAGTAACAGTGAGTGACTCGTACATTAATGTCCCTTTCAACTTTATTCGGGCGTATAAACAACATTTCAGAAAGCCCTTTGATATGCAACCAATCAACTTTACACTTCCATTAGGATTTTTCTTTTGCAAAATATTTTTGCCTCAACAACTTCAAAAAATTCTTTGTTTTCAGTCAAACCTGTCACATCTAAAGTATGTGATGGACAAAGGTTGCAACCTTCTTAGTGTCATTACCACGGAGGTTGTGATCGTTAGTGACACTAAAAATGTCTTTCTGTCAGTTTGCCTACATCCATAATTCTCAGTAAAGTATTGAATCACAGTAAATAAATCTCAGTCTGTGCCTTTTTACTCATCTATAATAAATATTATTAGAGCCCATGCCTGTAAACAAGATGGACATGTAGTTGTGCTTTCAAATGTTCCATGATGTCGAAATGTTTTAGCCTTTGAGTTCATTAAGTTTCATAAAAAGCTTTGATTCAGGTTATAGTAATCATTTTGCAACCTTTAATCACCATTATGTGTATGACATGCAGTATGTTTGCTGAATGACATTTACATCTCAAGTTACTTCCTCAAGTATAAAATGCTCTGGATTAACTTGGATACCAGTATTGTTATTGTTTTCTGATGATCCCAGACATTATGAGGATGACTCCGGAGCATTGATTGTACCGCACATCAAGCATCACGGCTCTACAGCAGACAGAAAGAGAAAGTCATACTTAAACACCAGAGCTGACCTTGTGAAATTGTTAAAGTTGTCGCCCCATTTATTAAACCTGAGAGTAAGGCTGAAAAAAAAGTCTGATTATTTTTGGATAATTACACTTTGCCTAAAGGATTTAGTCAAATACTCAGAGGGAACTTATCTGGTGTCCTTCGGTTATAAATTTGACTTCGAAGGGAGAAAAGTTTGTTCAGTGAAAATTGTTTGGGTTGTATGCTGTGACTTTGTCCTCATGGCAATTAAAGCATTTTGTTGAAATGGAGGGGGAAAAGACAGATAAGGTAGGAGAGGAGAAATTAAATGGAAAATGGAAAAAGGAAAATGAAGGTAGCTTAGAGGTTTAAAAAAAAAAAAAAAAAAAAGAGGTCAGGATAAGAAGTAGAGGAGAAAAATATACCGATATAAATTAGTTTTCTTTTGCATTTTGGCCTATTTGTAATTCTCCCTGGCAGGTCACTTCTTTGTAAAGTGCTCTAAGCAGTAGAATTAGTGCACAGCAGGGTCTCATGTTCAGCAAATCCACATTTCATTTCTACCTTTCATTTGAAGTTTTCACAGAATATAACACCCCCTGCTATCTCCTCAGATCCTGGCAGCGCTGCCGTACGACTGGTCTGGAGGCCGCCTGCTCTTCTTCTCCTGCCTCAGAGTGGTCTTCATCCCTCTGTTCGTCATGTGCGTGTACCCAGCCAGCGCACCCACCCTGTCCCATCCCGCCTGGCCGTGTCTCTTCTCCCTCCTCATGGGAGTCACAAACGGGTATTTTGGGTCCGTGCCGATGATCCAGGCTGCTGGTCAAGTGCCGCCTGAACAGAGGGAGCTGGCAGGTGAGCGTTTACACCCATTCGTGACAAATAATTGTATGCAGGGAGGGGTACCTTATAAAGGCTTAAAGACACATTATAACACTTTATATTTGCTTCAGAAAACTCACCCCGACCCTGGATGAGATAGAGTTATTCACTGCTCTCTCTGTGTCCCTCTACCAGGGAACACTATGACAGTCTCGTATATGACAGGACTGATGGTCGGCTCTGCGGTGGCGTACGCAGCTTACAGCTTCACCGCTCCAGCAACAGGAACACACCCCCCCCCGCTCAACGTGCACGCACCTGCAAACGCTACAGGGTATTGAATGTTCACATAAATTAAAACACACATATATATATATATATACATATATATATATACATATATATACATTTACACACATGCAGCACGACCAGCCATTTTCACAAGACTGATGGACTCAAGTCCAGCTGCAGAGGATGACAAGACATCTGGGAGGAACTCAACCCCCCCACCCCCCACCCCCCAAAAAAGGAAAAAAAAAACAACAACCTGGCATTTAGTTTTTGGAGGAAATGATGTGGAAAATAAAGACACACATTTCTCCACTCTCTGGTGATCCAGTGACCTTCAAACGTCTGCTGTGATGAACTTCCCCGGAGGTGCAGAACAGGAGCTGTGCCAGCGGGCCGACAGAAGCCCTGCGAGTGTCACACGGTGAAATTACAGCGTGCATACGTGCCAACAGATCGTCTGACATTTGTACAGTGTAAAGTCAAGAGATACTCTGCAGCAGGAGAGCGAACGGCTCGCCACTTTAGAGGAGACCTTGTATCGTCTATGTTGCATTTAATGATTTCTCAGAGCTGTTGCTAAGTGGAGAGGTGGTGTTCGGAGTGGGTCCTGAAATGGTGATTCATATTTAGGTGATATCCTCTCACTGCAGTCGAGGGAGCCCTATTTAACTTCTAGTGAAACAGAAGTTATAGCATTGTTAACTTCTATGTTACATATTTGTGAGTAAATTGGATTATGTGGACTGAGTATTGTTATGATAGAGAATTAAAGTATTGGAAATATAATTAATGTTTCTGCAGAGTGAAACACAGCACCCTGCAATCCACTAGCTAACGGCAAAGTTTTATAGGATGTTAACTAGTTCCTCTAAATCACATTTGATTGAACACGTTTATATCTCACAAGGGAAGTTCACAAGGAAAGAGAGGGAATGATTAAAAATATATACTATTTTTGACATGTATTTAGCACCTAACAAGATAACTGAACAGTTAACATCACGACCCAGATTTTGAACATCCTGGGTTTTTGTTTATCTTTAACGTCATGCAAGATAAATTCATTTCCACCACATCAGAGTCGGTCCTTAATTGGCTTTCCTCATTAAAAAAAAGAAAAAAAAAAGAAAGTACTATAAATTAATGGTAAAAGAAACAGTGTCAAAATAAGGAAATAATAAGCAAATTTCACATCAATTCTTGCACTCACAGGTTAAAAAAAAGAAAATGTTAAAGTGGTTTGTGTCCTTCTGAGCAGTGCCTGTGTTTAACGTCCATGTCGTAATGTGGGATATCGGGGGGGAAAAACATTTAGTGCCAAAACGTCTGCCTGTTTGTGTCATTGGCTGAGCAAAGACTGAATGTTAAGTTGTAAAAATACAGACTGAAATGCACTGAAGGCATTGAAGAGCTTTTATTTTCACTAACGCAAAGCCTCTAGAGCGAATCAGAGTTCTATCTTTTGTAGCTTTATTTGGTAGAAGTGGTCTGGAGAGCTTAAAGCAGCAGCTTCTCAGTTCCTCCACTTTTCCTGTTGGATTGGATTAATTTTTCAGTGATTCAGTGAAGATCAGCGGAGTTCGCAGTTTATACATTATGAAGAAAAACAGGCCTCAGTGTAGAAAGCCGTGAAGTGCACTGCATTATGTAGGCGACGGCTTGAACGGAGCTGAACATCGGCTCCGTTTGAAGAACGGTAGGGTGCCATTTGGGAGCTAACCTCATTACTGTATGTATGTCCCGCTGTGCGAGGGGCAATAGATTTCCTGAGGCCTCACGGAGAGCTGCTGGGTTTGAAGGTGATTTGAGTTATTTTTGGTCCAATGTGTCATTAAAGGACATGAAAAGTCTCTTTTCTTCTCTTGCTCTCTCCGTCTCAGGTAGAAAAAAGACATTTTAGAGGGAGGGAGATCCCACTTTTCAAATGATGCATTTTTATCAAGAGTTCATGTTGAATTCACACCTGTCTGAATGACTCAAAGCAACAGTTTTAATGTCTAGAGAGGACTTTGAAAAGATACCTCTCTCCTGGTTGCAGCAGCCAGTAGAAGAGTTACAAGCTGCAATTCTCTTATTTTTGCGAAACTATTTCTTGGGAGGTCATTGGGGTCGACCAACAACACACACACAGGTTGTTGTTTTTTTAAAGCTTTAATGAGCTTCTGAGGGACTTGTAGGCAAATTCAGTTTTTTGAACATGGCAGGCTCGCAGTTTCAAGTCTTTGAGCTAAGCTAAACTGAGTAGGTGCCATGTCCACAATTTTATTTTGCTACTATAGGCTTCATAATTATAACTCTGGGCAAGAAAGAGAATATGTCAAAGATAAATTATTCAGTGTCGAGAAAAATGGTTTTACTGGTCTGAATAAAATAGTAAGCAGAAGTAAAGAAGAGCTGTTAGAAATAAGTAGTGAAATAAACTGTTTAACTTTAAACTGCTCAGGGGAGAAACTGAATCCTGCAGAATCAGACCACAATGATTTCACCACTTTAAATCTTAATGCTGACCTACTGTGAAACTACTGTATGCACATTCAGTTTTTATTTTTCATTCACCATTTCATGGACTGGTCCCTGGCATTATTTGCTGTATCCAGAGGGATTTATGAAGAAGAAAAAGCTTCACAAAAAAAGAGATCACCCAAAATTACCACAGCCGACCACTCTGACAAAATCACCATGACAGCAGCCACAGCCTAAAAGAGAAACGTGTCAGGAAAACACATTAAACAAGAGGCAGAAGGTATATTTGGAGAGCAACTAGACTGAGCTGTGGAGCAGAGGGCAAAGGATTATTTAAAGTGGCTGTGGAGTTTGAAGGTTATTCCACAGCTGGGGAACGACTTTCACAGAGACATGGAAACACATTGACCTGTTAAAACTGGAGGAAAAAAAATATTTTAATTATACACTTTATTTTATCCTCAAGGTCTGATGTCTTTCAGTCTGCCATGTGACTTCCTGTTTCTGTTTCTTCAGGCACAATCTGCGATAACACTAGTTTTTCTCACTGCTAACAGCAAAGAATTTCATCCGACACATCACACTGACTATTTTAGACTGAACATGTGACTGCACACTGTGAAATACCAAGATGGTGTAAAACGAAAGATGGTGCATATAGGTACTTTGTATAGACTGTATAAATATCCGTTGTAACATATGATATTTTGCAGATGACATTTGTGAAAAAAGAACAGTTTAAGAGCTTTAGGGAGCCTTCATAAAGACCAATTAAAGAATTTGATGCCATGAGATTAATTTGGCCTCCTGCTGGTGCCGATATTGCATGAAGTTTGGGTGTCTAATCAGCTGCTGCTGCAAAATCCTTATGTATAACTAAAGGTTTAAACCAAGTTACTCATTTTCTGGATTTTTCAAGCCTAGTTTCAGAAGTGGAGGGGAATTATCTCACAAAGTTAACCAGGGCTGGAAGCAACTTGCGGCTATTTGACCCTAAATGTTTAAGTCCTAACAATAGTTATAC
Organism: Embiotoca jacksoni; assembly: GCF_022577435.1. Taxonomy (NCBI): domain Eukaryota; kingdom Metazoa; phylum Chordata; class Actinopteri; family Embiotocidae; genus Embiotoca; species Embiotoca jacksoni. The sequence goes on from NW_027185285.1 coordinate 11,450,849, forward strand.
TTTGAAAATCATATAGGCTACAAAAATTAGCAAATTTGTGAGTAAAGGGGAAATATCTTAAATGACATGAACCGAAATTCTATTCTATTTAAAATATTTTTCAGGATTCCTGGTTTTGGTTTTGGATTTTGAGTTTTCACGTAGCAGTCTGTTCGGGCCCGACATTGTACAGCAACACTCAATAAAACACTTGTTTACATCTTTGCCTGCTGCCTCCATGAGTGTGTGTTGCTGCTATTTCTGCAGTTGTGTATTTATGTCGAAGGAGAAAAGACTTTATTCACATCTTGTGGTTTAGGTCAGAGCGCCTTTGTCTCTGTCAAAACAGGAAGAGGAAGCAACCACATTCAGTCGGTGGGATCTTTTTTTTTTTTTTTTTTCCCTGTTTAAACAGCTGACAGGAGAAGAGATCTGTAACCCCAAACTCCAAAATCTCACAAAATCTTTTTCCTGCTTTTACAAAAGCTTTTTACAAATGCAGCCATGATTATAAATGTTTGATCATTTTATCACTGTCTTATCTGGGCTTGTGGAAAACATGAAACATTAGAAGGAGGTTTGAAGGATGAGCAGGCTGTAGGTCTGCTGTGTGTCTGGAGGCAGTGAGCGGGTAAATGAAGAGACGGGAAACAACATGATAGCGAGTGTCTGCCCTGCTGAGGCGTTCCTGAACCAGACTGCAGGGATCAGTAGATGAAATAAAGGTAATGCCTGAGACAAATCTGTATTTGCTGCTTCCATCCAGCAGAGAGAGCTGCTGCTCAGAGGATAACACCAAGGACTGAGCTGCAGCAGGACTTCACACTGAAGTGGATGTCAGTGGTGAGCTTGTACATGGATCAGAGGTTGTGTCTCCCCAGAATGAACCAAAGAGGTTCCAGGAAAGAGAAATTCTCCTTTTTTGATGTTTGACCCTTTTTGTCACTGGTCTACACAACCATTGGTGAATCATTTTGACAAACACCTTCTCCTGTATGTTGCGTTCACAGTGTTATTGAAGTCACAGTGGCTGCAGGTGCATGCATGTACCTGTCTGGGTGCATTGCAGGCTCGTACGAGTGTCTAGTGGGGTTTTTGTGTGTGTATTTGTGTGCAGGAGTGCTAATTTTGGATGTGGCTGCAGGGAAAGAAAGTCTCTGGAGTGTGACAGAGCTACTGATCATTAGTCATTCTGCTCCACATACTGAGGAGAGGAAGAGAGGAAGAGCAAGATGGAGGAGATAGAGAAAGCTAGAAACACACTGTGGAAGTCTGTTCTCCACTTAGTGCTTCAGCGTTTATAGGGTCTAAAGCTTTTCAAACACACTGCATTGTCTTATTGTCAGTCACATGATAGTAACCCTTGTATCTGTTGTTAGTGCTCCCTTTTCTTTGAATTAAAACCATGTGCCTTATCTGTCTTCTTTTGAAGTTAATATCAGATTTGTCTGCCTCTCACATGTTTTGCAAGAAACTGCATGACTTTACGTCATAAAGCACCAAACTTCTCTGCCATCCGCCTGTTTATTTGGATGAATTGAAGCTTTGTATTTTTACTGATGTGAAAATGCAACAAGTGCCATTTTCACATCAGTAAAACGACTTCTTTAATGCCGCAGTCCTGTGAATCAAAATCAAAAGAGGGAAACAGGAGACATTGAAACTGTAATGCATTTGAAAATGGCATCTGAAACTGTTGGACTGACCCGTCACTTTATTTTCTGTAGCTTGTGTATGATATTTGCCCTTTATTATGAGACAGATATGAATCATTACAAGACAAGCTTCTGAATTTGTGCTAGTCACGTGAACAAAAACTTGTTGGACAATTTCATTTTTTACAAGTAATTATGGGTCTGTATTTTTTTTTTACTGAGAGATTTGAGGCCCCTTTCAGGGAATATATCAGAAATAATCCAGATATTCACAGATACTTATGATAGAGAAAGCAACAAAAGAAACAAAAAATTAAAATTCAATGAATTATATAAAGTGTGGAAGATGTAGGAACGTGTGTCTATAAGTCGGGGTTTGTTACTGTAAGTATTTTTAGTGATTCAGTGACCTGGATAGATTTTCTCAACATATACAGGACCCAGTACTTGTTCTGGAGTGTGCGTGTAAAAATACTTAATAAAATGAAATTATGTACAGGCCCTATTTGTTACTCACTGATTAATGCTCTTTTTGTTGTCGTCGTATTCAGTACTAACATGCAATAGTACCTAAATCTCTTAATAATGAACTGTCTATTTGTCTGTGTTTGTTGATGACCTCATTTTAGTCCTCCCACTCCTGTTCTGCATTTCATGGTCACAGCTAAATTTAAAATGTTGCAAAAATAAAAGAGCCTTAACAGAAGATATGAGAAAAAGTAACACCGCAGATCTTTCCTAATGTTTTCTGTAATTAACTGCACCATCATTTCTTAGCATCAGATCTGTACGTAACTCTGTTTTGTTTTTTTCCACAATTCTTCTACTTTTGGAAAAAACTACGGCATCTCCATCTCTCATCAGGTTCCAATTATCTTTCTGACCTTTAACTTTCTTTTTCCAGGATAGAGTATTTTAGCCCAAACAAATTGGGATTTGCCTTAACAGCTTAATGAATAAAGTAGGGAAGATAAAGACAAACAAATGAATGTTACATCCAGAGACAGAGAGGGCTGAGACTATAACCAAGGTGAAAGAGATTTTGAAAAATGGCAAAAAAAAAAAAAAATGTATGAAGGAAAAGGTGATAGATGAAGTGTGAGGTGTGAGATGTGAGAGAAAATCCGAGAACAGGTTAGAAGGACAGGCCGAGGCATCCTCATAAGAGACACAATGCTTGGATAAGTCTCATAAGTAGGATGGATAGAGGACGATAAAAACATTCTGCCCTGTATAACAAGATATAAAAATGAAATATGACAAAAAAATGTTCTGAAGGTTTGAGCACAGGGCCTCTCCCACAGGTGGCAGCGTTGAGCTGGAGAGGACTTTACTCCTCTGCCCCTGTTTCCTATTCAGATTTCAGATTTAGTGACATTTACCATAAAATCAAGTGAACCCGAAGCAGGTTGTAGGTTTAAACTTATTCACTACGTACTTACAAGTGTAATAATGTAATTCAAAATGCACTATACACTGTGTAATTTATGATAATTTGTTACAAAAAAATGTTAATACAAAATGCTGAATGAACAAACAAAATATATACTTTCAGCTCTTTAATAGCTCCTTTTAAAATAATTTAAAATTGATAATTTAAAACTTCAAAAAACATACATGTGACATAAGTGAAAAATTGCAGACCAGTGACACTGTAAATTGTTATTTTTCTTGGGGTGTTTTTGGCTAATTGTCTCAAGCTTTTTCTTGCATATGATGAGTTAGAAACAAAACTATGTGAAAACCTCCACATTTACTGATAGAATTACATTATATAAGTCAAGTAAATAACTAGCCTTTAATTATTGTACTTTCCATAATAATAGTAGTCATAAACATTTGAAATTCTATGTAGGCTTTTGTGTGATAAACTAATACCACTTAAAATCACCTATAGTTTGATATAATATTAGCATTTTCACTAAAAAAAAAAAAAAAAGGCTCCTGCTTCCTTGAATTTCCTAAACTTTTGAAAATAATAACTGATGTAAATCTAAATATACATCAAGTTACATTACCCCAAAACATGCAGAGGAGGTAGAGGTGCATTTTTTTTAGTCCAGAGTCTGCAAAACTCATCAGGCTGGTCCCAACAACCTCCACCAATCATAAGGGGGACGACAGCCTGTACAGTATGTAGCTTTGGAGGCCAAACCCAGGGGGAAAACGCCCACAGAGCACCTGCTGCTGCCTCCAAAACAGATGAAGGCAAAGTAGTGCATCACCATTTTTATGAACTCATATCTTACGTGGGTTTTAGAGCCTGGACAGTTTGGGGACACTGAAGAGAGATTTTAGAAACCAACTCATGTCGCCCCTTTTTTTTTTTTTTCCCCATATAAACGATGTCCATAACTCTTAATTGGAAGGAGCTGCCAGTCTTCAGCTGTCAGGTATTCAGTGGACATCACCTCGTCTTCACAGCTACAATGGGACTTCATTCACACTGATTCTCCTGTCTGAATACCCAGGACGGCAGCTGTGTGTGTGCGTGCGTGCGTGCGTGCGTGCGTGCGTGCGTGTGCGAGCGAGCGAGAGAAAGAGAGAGAGAGAGAGAGAGAGAGGTAAACATGCCTGAAATACAAAGACTGTGATGTTTCATTCATTACATTGTCAGCATGAATAATAGATAGCTAATTGAAATGCAGTACATCACGCACGCGCACGCACACACACACACACTTCCATATGGGATTAGACTCTGAACTAATATTTGTAAAACTCAGTTGTCATTTCACATTCAAATTTATCACAAGAGGGAAAAGAACAAAAAACACAGTGATGAGTGAGAGAGATCAAAAGGCAAAGAAAACAAAGACACATGCACGCACGCACGCACACACACACACACACACACACACACACACACACACCAAGCAAAACTGCAGAGGAGGGGGTGGGGGGAAATTAAAAACTTAAAATTACAGAGGAATTACAGAGTAAACTAGAGTTGGTTGGAAATGCCTCATCCTGAAGGATATCCCGTTTCAAGGTTTTTTTTTTAAACCTAGAATCAGAACCTCTCCCAACGAGTCACCAGACAGACCTGAGTGGTCTTGAGGTGATTAACAGGTTAATGAAGATAATTCAAACTTCCAGCGAACTGAAGGTCGGCTGCAACTCGGCTATTTAAAAATCACTTTTCTGTTTGTCACGACCTTTTATTAAACCAAATAAATAATCTTTTTACACTGCACTGTGACTTTTATTGTAGTATTTCATTTTCCATTCATTTATTATTTATCTGTTGCTTTTATATTTTCTCTTGATGGCTTTTATGTTTTATGTAAAGCACTTTCAACTGCAACATTATCCTTCTGGTATTATGTTTCTGAACACCTGATGAATGCATGGAAGTCCAATACCAGTTTGATTCACCTGCCACAGACCGACTACTGCAAATGTTCCACCAAACAGTTCCCCCCGGACACAGTTTTGCATGCTGGACGTATGTCGCTTAAGACGATTGAGACCGGTTTCAAGAAATAAAGAGAAGTCAGAGTGTTTTCCCGGCCTCACAATGATAGGAGGGTGCAGTCAGATGATTCTCCAGCGCCGGCACAGGTTAAGATTAAGTAAGACAATGCTTACTCTTCTTTTATCTCTGTTTTTGGTCTCCACCAACCCCTGCGGGAAGCTGCGAGATGCTTCGTTATATTCACTAACTGTGTTGGTCTGCTGTTAGTTGCCGAGCGGGTCGTGTGCAGCGAGTTATTTCTGAGATTGTCTGCTTCTAGTGAGAGCGAAACCAAAATAGTAAAGTTGTAGGCGAGAAAACCAAAGCAGTCACATGATAATTCTCTGTGCCTTCGTATTACATTTCACACACACATACACACATACATACATACATGTGTATTGATTGAAGTCCCTTAAACATACAGAAATGAATCTAGCGCTCATGTTTAAAATGTGAAACTTTTCCTCTTCTGGAACTAAACTCGGATGAAATCAAGAAATTCGGTTTCATGATAAAAAAATGATGTTTCGGGGGGGAAAACAAATTTCAGCTTGATGTGCTTGTTGCCAATAAAGCAGAGAGATGGAGGTAAAATTGGAAGAAAGAAAGAGTGAAGAAGATGGAAAGTATTGTTAGAAAATAAATTAATGCAGAAAACTTGTTTTTCTTTTTGACAAAACAGAGTTGAAGGACAAACACAGAGTTGTGAAAGTCTGTGAGGAGACTCCAGTCTGAATAACAAGCTTTTCAAACTGTTGTGCTCAGCGTGTATTTGAACACCCCCTCACTCAGATACCTGTCTCCTGGGAAACAGTGTGCAACACACACACACACACACACACACACACACACACACACACACACACACACGGCTGCTAGAAGAGCCGAGAAAGGTGGTGGTGGTGAGAGGGAGGGGGGGAATTCAAACACTCACATTTACAAAGACACACGCACACAAACACACAAACACACATACTCTCATCTTGGCTCCTTCTGCCCCCTGTGGTTACGCTGCAATGGAGCCTCAACCAATAGAATGCCTCTGTTTGTGTGATGTCGTCCAATCAGAGCGCAGCATACCGACACACCCACAGGAGGATGTGCAGGGCAATGCTGAGGTAGGATGGAGGGGGAGAGTGTGTGTGTGTGTGTGTGTGTGTGTGTGTGTGTGTGTGTGTGTGTGTGTGTGTGTGTGTGCGTGCGTGTCATAGGAAGCTCCCATCAGGTTCTGAGGTATGCTGATGCCGGTCCTTTGGGGGAAACACAGAGATGTCTCACTGTGAAACAGGAACACACACTCAGTTCATGTCAGCAAAGATTTAATTACACGTGGACACACAGGAATTCAAAAGACAAACACACAACACACACACACACACACACACACACACACACACACACACACACACATATTTTTAACTGCTTTTTGAGGGCAGAGTCATGAACAGTCACCAGTGGAAAATGTGTCTCCATGGTCAGCTCTGCAGCTCAGCAGAGGAAGCTGAACTTTCCTCCATTTTATCACAACCAGCAGCTTCATTACCGGGCTGCCAAAATGGAGGCCTGATGGAGTCCACTATTGATTAAAGGAGCAGTCTGCACAAACTGAAACCAGGCACAAGAAAAAAAAAAGAAAACAGTTGGTTTAGTGGGCTGCCTCCTCTGGTGAACGTGCAACCTGCAGGAGATGAGGTGATGGAGGGGAACGATCAAAACGTGCAATCGGCTGAATGTTCATGTGCACATCTGTTTTCTGGACGAGACCGAGAAATAATTGATGCCACAATCACGTCTAAGTTTCAGCCAGCCTGTTAGCGTAGCTTAGCATAAAGTCTGGAAACGGGAGGAAACGGCGGGCCTGATGGCAACCTCCAACTACCAGCACTGTCTTGATAATAACAAGTGTAGAAAACCTTTAAAAATAAGTTTCAGTGTTATGGGGATAACCTGGTGGATAAAATGATGCACTTTGGTTTTTGTGTTAATTAAATAGAAAATATATAACATGCCAATTCATTTTTTTTTTTTTATTATTATTACGCTATGATAAACTATCTGCTGGTTGTAGCTTGATATTTAATGTAGAAATATTAAGACCATCAAAATGTCCAACTATTCCTTTAACATATCTTTTCAGGTACTACGTGAAGATAGTTAGACGAACTAACACTAAATAAAAATGTGTTCATTTTCCTGCAAATGTATGCGTCGGTGTTTTGGCAGTTTGACGGGCACATTAGTGCAATTAAAAGCACCGTTATCAGAAAACAGAAAAGCTTGAATAGTCAAAAAAAAAAAAAAAAAGTTTGGTTTTCATGCCAGAGACTCAGAAGACAGAAGAAATACAGTTCCATCTGTTTATTGATTAACTATAAAATATTGAGTTACTAAAACAATTTCAAAGAAACACTGATAAGCGTGGTTGCTGTCTGTAAAAAAAAAAAAAAAGAAGAAAAAAAAACAGTCCTTACACATATAGTATAGGGTGACAGAATATATCTGGTTTCAGATTTATCTCTAAAATGTATTCTTTTTGCATTTTTACAAGATTAGACATGTGTACAAAGTATATTCTGATAGCTTTTTCTCCCCTCGACGGTGAAGGATCATTTACAAAACTTAGATGATTTTCTTTTTATTTTCAAAATAATCTTTTTTTTTTTTTTTTTTTTTTTTCTGTAACAGGACGATAACGATACTGAAGGAACAGCAGACGAAGAACCAGCCTCCAGTCCACCTCTCTCTCTCTCCCATTCTCTCTCTTTCTCTCTCTCTCTCTCTCCCATTCCTCTCTCTCTCTAGCAGCTAGCTCCCAGTGCCTGTCAGCAGTATTGCTTTAGAGGCGTGGACGATTGTTCAGAGAGGGGAAGCAAGGGGGAAACAAAAACGACAGAAACATGCAAAAAAAAAAAAAAAAATTAAAACAAACAAAAAAGAAACAAATAACAGGTGAAGAAAAAAATAATCACAGCAAAAACAATTCTTTCAAAAGACAAGCTAACAACACACGCTCAACAGAATTTATACAAAGTCAAGCCTTTTAAAACGTATGGCACCAAATGAAAGTGAAGGCGAAGTGGGGAACGTGTGAATGTGTGTGACTCTGTGTGAAGGCCTCAGGCTGGGCTTTGGATAGAGATAGGGGGCAAATAGAGACTGGAAGGCCATAACACACACCTTCAAGGGTTACAGGTGTGTGTGTGTGTGTGTGTGTGTGTGTGTGTGTGTGTGTGTGTGTGTGTGTGTGTGTGTGTGTGGTGATAGCAGGAGATAAGCGCGTGATGCCTTATCAGTTGCCTTGCCTTCATCCCACAGACAGACAGAGACAGACACACACACACACACACACACACACACACACACACACACACACACACACACACACACAGAGACAGACAGAGAGAAAAAAAGTGCTTTAGCAGCTCCAGGTGTAAACAAACATTCATAACGGGCACTTTAACTTGTTCACTCTGCAAACAGCGGTGCAACCTGTGTATCCGTGATGCTCCCCCGGCTCACACACCGGCCGGAGATCCATTTTGGCCGGCTGCCTCTAAAAAGCTTCGGGCTTCTGACCGCAGAGTGTCAGCGTTCAGACTGAAAGGAGCCGACATAAGAGCAGCATCTGGAGGAGCATGTGGGGCTTTAGCAGATAAGATTTGACTAACCTCAGAAAATAGAACATAGAGTCACTCTGTACCTGGTTAATTACTTTAAATACAAACAGACTAGCAGCACTTTATCAAACTTTCCTTTACTGGGTGACTATCATGTCTGAATATTATATAAATGCACACTGAAATGCTACTATACTGGCAGACGTCTTTTGTCATTTAACAAGAAAAATGCCACATTAACAACATTAACATCTCGGGTTGTCCTCCAGGCGTCACGCAGCTGTCTCAGAGTGAGTAAAAAAACACCATCATAAAAAAATCTGACAAATGTAGACAAACGCAAACGATCTCAAAAGAGTAGAAAATATTAAACCTATTGAATATCAACAAGACAATCTTCAATCTCTGCAGCCAAGCAGAGCAAAGCAGAGAGAGGGCAACGTGGTTAATAATCACAGATGTACACAGTGTAACATATACTGTGTACACACAGTATACTTTATACTGTATATGTGATACAAACTTTGTACATAATAATATAACTAGGTGGGCGAAGAGCTCAGGAACGGCAGGTTATCTGAACTATAAATCAAGAAGATGAAAGGCGTTTCCCGCCGTCAGCAGACTGGCGGCAATTATCTGATAATTCCTCGGCACCTATAAAAACCAAGAGGATAACGGTGGGATAAGTGGGCGGGACCTCAAAAGACATTTGGCGAATCATCATCATCATAAGGCCTGGGAGAGTAAGGCTGCCCAAAACACTCACAATCCTGAGCACGACATTCAACAGTCTCACCCTATAACACGGTTAAACTAGGCACATGGAAGAAACTCACAAGCAGCTACAAAGAACCACAAAGAAGAACGTGTTAGAAGGGACGTGTTCGCGCGTCGGTTTATCTGGTGAAGGGGAATCACTGGATGCAGAGGAGAGTCAGCGGCGGGAGTGTTTAGTAGATACACAAGGAAGACGTAAGACACTCCCAGTCACCGACCCTGCGTTCCAATATCCATACCACCATACTATTTAGGATGACCCAAAAAAAACAACAAAAAAGATTTAGTATGTCCCAATAAGTTAGACGTAGGACGCCAAAAGTACCAGGATGTCCTACGACATCCGGTCGTTTTTTGCAGTCTGCAGGCCAGGACGTTACTAGAGCTCTTCTGACCCACAATCCTTTGCGCAGCGGAAGAGATGTTACATCGACCGAGCCGCCGAGACAGTCGGTGGCGCTAATGCTGCGCCCGCAAAAGGAAGGAGGAGGAGAAGAAGCATTAAAAGGAAGCCTTACTCTTTCCAGATCGCATCCTTTTCCTTTTTACTACAAATGTCGCGCTACGGATCGCGACGGATATGACAAAGTGGGTCAAAGCTCAAGATGCATTTTTATGATGGAGTAGTACGTCCCAATTGTATACATACTACATGCAACAGTAGATACTTTTTAAGGGGAGCTGTAATCCGTACTAAAAGTAAAAAGAAATAGTACGTGATTGGGAACGCAGGGCGAGTCTCCTCTGCAGCGGAGCTCATTCAAAGTGCACTCGGGTCAAACAAGATTGCTTGGAGGGCAAAATGTGATTAGACAGGATAAAGGTGAACGTCCATAAAAAAAAACAGCAGAAGCAAAAAAAAAAAAAAAAAAAAATCTAAGAACATTTAGAGGTTGCAAACACTGCAGACAAAATGAACCACAAAGTGTGGGAGATGAGGGGTACAATTGAATTACGTTGATCTAATGAAGGCTGGCAGCTCGGTGGTGAATATCAGCGCCGCGACCTTGATGCATCTCGGACTGACTGCAGTGTTTACAACCCTGACAAAAAAAAAAGAAAGAAGAAATCCACCCGCTGGGACTCCGACACTGCTCGTACATCAGCTTGTACTCTTCAGTGCATTCACAGACGTACTTTGTGATCAAGTGTTGTGTTTTTTTTTTTTCTTCCTTGGTTTTGCTTGCAAACAAAAAAAGAAAAGGCGTTATACATTTTTAAGAGCGCTTTTCAACACCCTCCAGACGGGCCTGAAGGCGCCACATCTCGTGGCTGTGGAGATACTCGTGTCTCTGCCTCCTCTGGGATCTATTTGTCCTCAAAAGTGTTGTTAAACTCAAAAATGGGCAAACAACACAACACAAGACACATCGGCGGCAGCTGCTTTTGTTTCAGTGTTCTTTTAGGGTGGATTTTTCCTTTAAAATAAGGAACTCAAAGATGAAATGAGAAGTGCTTTTAATAGTACAAGATTCCTTCCTCTCTCTTTAGCCTGAGTCCCTGAGGGAGTCCGAAGTTTTAGTAGCATACGGGCAGTTTTTCTGCCCGGGTTAGGCTTGTCAAGGGGAATCGAAGGTGTTAACTTAAAGGAGGCTAGACTTTAAGTGTATTTCTCAATTGCTCTCTGTTGGACACCGATGGAAGGAGTCTACCTCTCTCTCTCTGTGAGCCTCTTCCTCTCTTTGTCTGTCGCTCCTGCTGTTCTGTAGATACATTTATATGACTGTAACATGACTGTAACATCACCACGGCAACATCATAATCACAACGTCACACCGGCGGACACCTGTGTGTGCGCGTCCGTCTGTCCGTCCTGTCGGGGCGGACGGACCGACACGGGCCTCTCTCTCCTGTTTCATCATTCACAGTTCATTAAAGCTTTTCGACTGTTTACCTCTTTAGAAAAAAGTACTCCGACATAAATCTATTACATGAAAATAAAACACTCATATTTTCCTCTATAGAACTGTGTTACGTGGGGTGAGTATTTACATTGTTTTTGTGCATGTGTGGGCATACGTGTGTGTCTGTTTACGCAGGGTATTATTTACATGTCAAAGGAGACCGAGGCGCTCGTGTGTGTTCTGCAACTTCCCCACGAACACAACAAGCAAAACAACGTGTCACTTAAGTTTGTGTGTGCAAATGTTTCAGGTGACGTGTTCCTTTTAATACTGTCTGTAGTGTCTCCCGTCTCTGTAGTAGTAGCTGTCTGACGTACGTCACGGCATCAGAGTGGGTCAGTTCGTAGAGATCCGTCACGGATGAATATCAGTGATTAGACCACAGGTTTGACTCCGAATGAGGTCCAAAGTACGTCGCGCCATGATTTGGTTTCATAGTGAGTTTCTGTGTTGGTTCAGCAGATGACCGGGACTCCGTCTGTGTTGAAGATCATGCCAGTGGTGGGTTCGTAGGTGCCGGCCAGGTAGTAGAGGTCTTCGCTGTCGGCGTAGCGGCGAGTGTGGGTCATCTGCTCGTACTCCTCCACGCTCACCACCAGGCACTTGTGGCTGACCGTCTGCACGTCGTTCTCGTCGCTGTGAGACGACTGGTAGAGGGCTCGCTGAGACAGAGACACACGCTTTTATTCTGAAAATACTCTGCGTCGCTGATTAAACATCGGCAGGTAGCCGCGGCTTTTCTGAGTGAAATTTACTGCATTCAACTGTTGTTCCCTACGGAGAACCGAAACCCTCAAAATATAGTACAACATTAAAAAAAATAATAATAATAAAAAAAAAAAGAGTGTAAAAGCAAATATGATGCAAAACTTTAAACTCCAATTCGTTGGTCAAAAAAAGGCTGGCATATTGATTAGTTGATTATATTTATGTAGTGTGTCTTAAAGGCAGTGTGAATTTAGGAAAACTGCCAACCACTGAAACACAATTGCTGACCCCAGCAGATAAAGTTCTGTTTTTAGATTTACCCCGGAGCCACAGGCAGATACCCAAAAATACCTGCCTGTCTCTGTAATAGGAAAACAGAGGAGTTGAAAATATAATAAGTTACCTATAGTTTTAATTACAAATTTTAAAAAAGCGTATACGTCTATGCAAGTATAAATCTTTATATTTCATAATTATTTATTGATGTGTTCAGTTCTGGTTTTTCTTCTCCTCTGATAAACCATTTAATAGAATTTTCTGGCAGGAGATGTCTCCATACTGGAATAAAAAGCCACAGGATAGGAAGCCTAAAAATGTGAAGTGAAAACCACAGGTAAAATATAATACATGTTCTTCTCACCTCCATGAAGTCTTTCCTCTGGATGGACGAGTGCAGAGCTGCTGGTAACGACTGACCGCACATCTGATCCCAGTTCTGAGGACGAAACCAGTCGGACATGAAGGAAGAAAGTCATCAAACACTCAACTTACAGCCTGACAAGTGTTTCTTTTATGAAATGGGTTTGAATGAATTACAAGTGTCATGACGACCTTTTAATGATACAGTATCACTATGTTATCAATAAAAAAAAAATGAAAAATGATTGTAGAGGGTTTAATCAGTGTAATAAGTCAAATATTTCTTCATAAATGATCTGCTAGTTACAAATATTTTACAGTTTATTTGATCAAAGTAACTAAGTATGAACAACCACCTTCTTGTCGGTGAGTTTCTTGCCAGGGTTGGTCTCCTCTGGATGATAGAACCAGTTGACCCGGACCACCATGTTGCTGCCCCAGGACTCCCACATGCTCTGGATGCGGCCAATGAAGGGCAGGTTGGGCCGGCCAGCGGACAGGAACACGGCACAGTCCCCGATGCGGATCATCTCTCGGCCACGTACAATGGCCTTATAGAAGAGCTTCTTAGCTTTGCCCTTCATACCGCGTCTCTGGAGGGGAACAGAAGAGGAAAAGAAGATTGGTCTCAGAGTGAAAGGAGTGACATTTGGATGAATATATAGGTTGATTTGTTTTGTTCTTTTTATAAAAGATTTTTCTCCTCACCTGAGTGGGTTTCCCAAACCACTTCCATAGCTGTCTGGCTGGAAGGAAAGCAGAGATTTTGGGCCTGTTCTCCACACTGGGAAGCCTCTGACGTTTAGCCAGCTCCTTGGTGGTAGGAAGGTGGACCCCCTCTCTCCGCTTTGGCCTCCCCGCCTTCCCCTCTCCTCCGCTGGGCTTCGGTTTCGGAGGACGACCCCTTTGCCCGGAGCCCTTCCCGGTAGCTGGTTTGGCAGGTTTAGTGGCAGCAGGAGCAGCAGGAGCTGGAGAGCTGGAAGGGGAGGAGGACCGCGAGGGAGGAGACAGCTCCTCTTCCACCACTTTGACCTCCGCCTCCTTCTTCACCTCCACTTCTTCCTCTTTCACTTCTTCTTTAAGTTTGTCCGGTGCTGGAGGCTTTTGGACGAGGCACGGTGGAGGAGTCGGGGTTCTCTCTTCATCTGAGCTGCACGAGGAGTCATCAGTCGATGAAGAGGATGATGAAGAGGATGATGATGAAGAAGATGAGGAGGAACCAGAGCAGGATGTAGAGGAGGAAGAGCAACTTGAGGTGCATTTCTTCTTCTTCTTCTTCATCTTCCCTTTCTCCCCCTCTTCCTCGGACTCGGAGCTGCTGCTGCTCTGAGATTCCTCTTTCATCTTTCTCTCCTCTCTCTTCTCCACCTCCTTTCTTTCCTCTTTTTTAGTTTTCTCCTCTCTTAAGTCCATCTCTGGTCCTCTACCACCGCCTCCCCGGCTATCTGCCTTCTCCTTAGCCAGCATCGGTGCTTTGTAAGCGGAGTCTTTCTCGGGCAGGCCAGTTTCTCTATCTGGAGCTCTCAGTTTAGCCTTTAGCGGTTTCTGATTGGCCGTGGCTGTGGCGATGGGGGTGTGGTCTCGCCGGACACCCCGACCCTCGAGCATCATGAGAGCTTTGGTCTTCTTGGTTTTGGGGGAGGTGACGCCTTCATGGTCGAGCTTAACGAGGGGTTCTGCTGACAGGGTCTTCCGCCTCACTGCCGAGCCCCCGTCACTTTGCCCCGAGCTGGACTTGGGTCTGGAGATGGAGCTGGATCTGGAGGACAGCTGGTCTGATGGCATCTTGAGTTTGGGTCTGGGGGCAGAGGATGATGATAATGAAGATGATGATGATGAAGATCTGGGAGTCAGGGAAGAGCTGAGTTTGCCTGGTGGCAGCCTGGAGATGGAGATGGGGCTGGGCAGGAGTCCAGAGCTCAGGCTGGTTCTGGAGCTGCCGTGATGGTCTGAGGAGGGTTTGGTTTTGGGTGAGGAAGATGAAGTGGACCTGGGCGTGGATGAAGCACTCGGCTTGGGTACGGTAGATGATGGCGTCATACTGGTCCTCGACATGGGCCTGTTGATGGTGGGACTGACGGTGGTGTTGTTCTCTCTGTCCCTGCGCTGGCTGTTGTACGAGCTGAGGTTGGGCTCACTGTACAGGTCCACAGTCAGGACTTTTCCATAGGTGGAGGGGTAGAGGGAGGGTGGGAGGGAGCGGGAGGTTTTAGGAGCAGGAGGCTGCGTTGAGCTGCTCTTCCTGGGCACCGGGCTGGGAAGCGTAGGGCTACTTGTGGGGGACGTAGAGGAGCTCTTGCGCCCTGCTTTGGCCTGAGTTCCCATCGTTGGGCGGGATGCGGGTCTCGGCTTCTCCTGAGCCGTTTTCTGGACAGAGGAGGTCCTCTCCAGGGCCGGCTTGGCTGGAGCCGGGGGTCTCTCTGTAGACTGGGCGGAGGAAGGTGAAGGATCAGCTTTCTCCCGAACATCTGCGTTCATGGAGGCCTCTGTGGGCAAAAGAAGGAGAAAAAAAGAAAAGTGAATTTAATAACTTGCTTTTGTTAGCCAAAGCAGTGTAACTGGGTTTATGCTGGATGTGCTGACATTTTCATTGTGTGGCTTCATGATTTTTGTGGTCTGCAGCCTCACATGCTGAGCGGGGCAGACAAATCAGCAAGGAAACATTTCTCAAATGAAACTTGCATTCAAAAAGTGCTTACCCAGTCGAAACACGGCCAGCGTCAGCAAATCGGACCAGCGACAACATGCCTTATGTTACAACTAGAGCTGTCTGAACTTTACAGAGCAACAAAACAGCTGTTTGAGCAAATTCATTAAACTGATAGCACAGTTGATAGACATTCTCAAATATGAGATGTCTGATGAACCTTCTGTTCATTTATAAAGATGACTCATCAGAAGATGATCAGCCTTTTACTTCTTTCATGAACTCTATGATAATTAAAACAAAGAAAGCAACAAACTGCAGTGAACTCATTTCTAGTATCACCCCCAATACCAACAAATATTAAGTGAATATTAAATACATAAGGTGCACAGTGTGATTACACTACACGGTGAGCACTGAGCCAAATAATGTGAAATCCACCTCTTATGTTTATGATGCTATGAAGACACATCTGGCTCCAGTGTGTGAGCAGATGTTCTTTACTGGTTCCATTGAATTCTTTGAAGTAGTAAACAGTCATTGTCAGTCATTTCTGTGAAACCACTTAATTCTACCTGGTTCACTGATAAAATCAAGCAAGTAGCGTGAAGATGAACTTAAGCTTTCTCCCTCAATGAACATGAGAATTTAATGTGACAAAACCAGACCGTCCATGACTCCTGCAGATTGTTTTAGCTCACCTGGTTTGGGTTTTGGTTTGCGACCAGGTTTTCCTTTGATCTTGGGTGCGGTGTCCTCTGGCTTTGTTCCCGCCTCTTTGCCCTCTTTGCTGCATTTGCGAACCCTCCTCCTGGAGCAGCTGGCCACGAGCAGCGCAGGGGACGGCTCGGCGCCTAGACAGCAGAAGAGTTTTGAAAGTTCTTTGTGAAGGACGCACATGACACGCTTCTCACTCTTAACAAGAAACAGCAAAAACTACTGAATAAAGGTCTGCTAGTACGGGTTGTCTCATCTGAACCGAGATTTTGGGCTGTTTTATGACACCGTTGTGCAGGTGTGTTGCACTCTGCCGTGTTCAATCCCTTATGAAGCGTGTCGGAAGCACCTCACTTGTGAAATGGAAAAATATTTATACAAGCCTGTGATGTGCAGAAATCAACAGAGGCACCCACAGAGAAAAAAACTAACGTACCGAGCCGTTTAGGGCTCAGCGCTCACTAAATATTCATTTTTTTTTTTAAGGAGCAAAGTGCTTCATGTTGTTTATCTCCGCAGGAAGCCCTATTTCCTTCACTGTATTTGACGTGAACACTCATGAAGCCTGAACTCTAACCAGTCCTGGGAAACACTTAGGAGACACTACAGTCCTCAATGTTAAGCCTCATTTGGCAGATGGCTGCATGTACCTTAGACCACTTCATTTTCATTCAAATGTACAAATGAATGTGCAATGACAGTGTGTGTGTGTGTGTGTGTGTGTGTGTGTGTGTGTGTGTGTGTGTGCGCGCGCTCTCACAGTGGATCTTGTAGTCTGGTGGCAGCAGTCTGATGTGGGAGAGGGGGATGCGGCCTGTGTCGCCATCGTCGAACTCCACCGTGATAAGATCATCATTCTCGTCAATATCCGAACTTCCTGTTTGGGGACAAAAAAATAATAACCACAGGTCAGCAGTCAACACTTGATTTGGACATGTTTTCGACATTAAAACAGCTGATGTGACGTGTTTTGATTTGAACTGCAAGATTGTTTCTCATTGTGGACTACAGCAAAACTAAGAAAGTGTTGAACAAGAACAGAATCCAGACCAGTTATATCAAGATCTTTAACATTTATTTCTGCTGCCAGCTACAATCAAACTGTTCATGTAACGTGAGGATAAATCATATCATGGAGGTGGTGTGTGTTTGTTTGTGTGTGTGTGTGTGTGTGTGTGTGTTGTTGTCGCACCATTGACTACACTGCCGGGGTAAAGGCAGCGGTACTGCTGGCTCCAGTAGGCAGCGATGCGTGTGCCCTCCGGGAGATAGCGCACGGATGGAGGCTTCACATCGATGATCTGAACATACAGAATGTCGAGACGACATCAACCACCACAACATATTTCCCGTTACACGTGTGCACAATGCTTTCACTTTTCCAAGTTCCAAGTCCTCAGAATGGCAGTACGACCTGAGGTTGTACAAACATTGTGTATTATTACCCGTGTGTGGTTTTTTTTTTGTGTGAGTGTGTTCTGGGCAGCTGATTGGTTCCAGCCTGGATGCTTTCAGGATAAAGGCTGCGTTTCCTCAGCTTCTACGTGACTATCCGCTCTTTATTTCCCCAATCAGCTGGTCAGCCAACATGTCAACATGTCCCTTTGTGGGAGTACTGTAAAATATCTATGCACTGATAGCAGCCCAGGTTCTGTAGAGGTGGGCGGCATTTTCTGTTTAATCTGTTTGCTCCTGTTTGTGAAGATAAATGGTCGTGCTTTGTCTTTTGGTTCTTTTTTTAAATAAGTTAGATCAGGAGGAAACCTTCCTTTTCCTTCTGTTTATTGTTTTGCCATCAGCACATCCTGAAGTGAAAAGTATTAAATAAACATTGTAAAAGGACTGAAAATCAATTGTCGCGGGTTGTTCTCGGGGACTGAAAGAGGGGTGTCTCCTTTTTCTTCATGTTGTGCCTGCTTTCATCTCGGCTGAGTCCTAACATTTATGTCTAAATAGAGGAATAGAGAGATATATGTGGCATGCATGTGTGAAATGTCCAGTTTACTCACAGCCTCCTGCAGCAGCTGTTCCAAGCAGTAGATGTGCGGTCGGTTCCCTCGCTCCCCCTCCACCACCACGCTGTATCTGCAGGGAGGAATTGTGGGAGACGAGGACAGGGGTTAAAGGTTTGGGGTCATCAGAATACCTCCAGAGCTACAGCAGCTCACTCTGAAGTGCAATTGGTCCCTTTACCGGAGACAGAGCCAAGTCCTTATCTGCCTGCTTTGATGAGTAGCAGGCAGAGGAATGTGTTGTCTTTTACTAACTACCACTGTGTAGTTTGGCTCGGACTAAAATAGCATGGAGCACCGCTTTTGTTTTAATTAAGCAACTCTGGGTCAGCTACATGCCTGACATCATAACTAAATGTTGTTTTTGGTTTTAATGTTTATGTGAATACAAGTTTCTGTGAGTTTAAAGGAATAGTTCCACATTTAGAATTTGTATTAATGCTATGAGCTAGATAAGAAAGGTTGATAACAGGCTCGTGTCTGATGATTAAATATGAAGCTACAATCAGCAGCATCTTACTTTAGCATTGGGAGTGGAAGCAGCTCGACTGGCTCTATCCCAAAAAAAGAAAAAGATTTGCCTAACGGCACCTCTACAGCTCAAATAAGTGTTAAGCCTTCTTTGTTTAATCCGTAAAATAATCAAAAAGTAGGTTTAAAATTAAGCTCAGCAGTTGCTGACTTTAAGTTTATGTTTCAGGTACAAATGTGAGCGTGTTACTGATCTTCTCTCCTGTAATTTCTCAAGAAAGCGATCAAGCATATTTCTCCTAAATGTGCTACTATTCCTTAACGAGATTCACTGCAAGCATAAAAAGTAAACCACAAGTTGAAATCTTTTTTTTTTTTTTTCCCTGTTGTGCATAAGAAGATTGAACAATGCTTGTCCATGTCTGCTCGTGTCGTGTGTACTCACATGTCAGGGGAGTGTACGGTGTTCACGTGGCCTGCGTACAGCAGCTGGTCGTCCATCGGGATCAAAACTCTGAGTCCATCCACCAGAGAATCTTTATCCAACACACACTGCACTGGAGCTGAACACAACGACACATCCAATCCATCAGTGACTACGCAGGTCATTGTTTCGGGTGTGTGACAGGGGGAGGTTGGTGTCGACGTGCACTGACCGGGTGTGGAGGACCTCTCTGACAGGCTGTTGCTTCGTGGTGGGAGGAGTTCGTCTTCGCTGAAGCTGCTGTCTTGGTTGGGCTCAAAGTCTTCGTCGGCCGCCATGCTCTCCATCAGCCGGCTCACCGCACCCCTGGAGGGCTGCAAAAAAACACAAACCTATTTGTTTACATTTTGAAAGCCCAAAGGACATTTTGTAAACATGCACAATAAGTGAAATCCGTCTTGTGCTCACAGTGTAACGAGCATCCGACCGTGGACTGAAGCTGA
The DNA here is from genome assembly GCF_022577435.1 of Embiotoca jacksoni. Classification (NCBI taxonomy): domain Eukaryota; kingdom Metazoa; phylum Chordata; class Actinopteri; family Embiotocidae; genus Embiotoca; species Embiotoca jacksoni. Next base: position 11,470,365 of record NW_027185285.1, read on the forward strand.
CTTTTTCTTTTTGCAAGGTGATCCTGCTACTTAAGGTTAATTTTCGGCCCACCAAACTACCAGGCTGACACATCACAAATTAACCTTTCAAAGTCAAACAGTAACATATTACAGCGCTTATGCTGTTAGATACACAATCTTTTGTGCCGTTCCACCACCACCACAGAGAGCCCTGTGCACACTTTAGTGTTTCCAAAACAAACTCGAGTTTTGGCTGGTGGCAGATGGTGAGCAATGCAACACTTTGGCAGAAATCACACAATACAAGAGGTTTACTTTTTTTCTCTCTCAGTAACAAAACAAAACTGTGTTAATTTCAACACAAGCTAACAGTTAATTTGTTGAGACGCATTGCGACTGTGTGCACGTGTTTGTGCAACACGGCAAGCAGGACAGTATAGGGAGAGTACATTTAGCTGTAATAACTCTAATGTTCTGGTTTTGTCCTTGTCGGGATAATTAAGTTCACATCCATAATGACTCTGCAGTCTCTTCATCATTCTACTGACCTCTCTGGCTTTGGTCTTGGCTTTTGGTTGGCTCTTACGTGCCGGGCTGAGGCTCAGCGGTGCAGGGCCGTCTGTGATTGGACTGCACAGAGAGGACGGGCTCACAGGCAGAGGAGAGTCCTTCAGCTTCTTTTTCTGGTTTTCACAAATCACAACGCACAGAGTTAAAAGATGCATATGAATGAATGATAGCACCAAGGCTCTGCTGGACAGATTTACATCTGTGCGCGCGCATGCACGCACACGCGCACGCACACACACACACACACACACACACACGCGCACTGAGGGTGGGATGCTGCCAGGCTGCCTGCAGTTGTCCTTTCTTGTCAGCAACACGACACGGACAGCAGGGGATTGCTGCAGTGACTGAAGTCCTGGGAAACCCTGCTGGCACTCTGACACACACACACACTTAAACACACACTCATAAACATGTCAAGAGAGACAATAGGGTGTGAGGAAACTGGAGTTTGAAGGAGGAGAGAGGAGTGAAGTGGTAGCAGGCGGATGAAGAAGAAGAAGAAGAGGGGGGGAAAGACTTGAGTTCCTTTGTTTTTCATGCTGATCTCAGTTGGACATATAATAACAACTTCATGAATTATTGACGTACTTTCACCACATCTTTCCCCTCTCTGCTGGGTGGAGTGGGTTTGGGTCTGGAGGCGGGCTTTGGGGTGAGAGGCGGGGCCAAGGAAGAGGAGGAGCTCTGACTGGTGGAAGCAGAGGCCGACCCAGACATCTGATTGGCTGAGGTGGTGGCATCATGGAGGAAAATCCTCTCGCTGCGTCGGCGGGTCCAGCCCTCGTCCTCGCTGAAGCCTCCGAAGCCGGAGCCGGTGGCAAGGTCGAAGCTGAATCTCCGCGGCGACCGAGGCGTTGGGCGTGGTTTGGGCTGAGGCTTCCGTTTGACGGACAGCACTTCATCACGCTTGGTGGGGGACGTCTGGTCGATGCGGCGGGTTGCCGGGGGCAAAAGCGGGAGCTCTGGGGCCGAGCGTTTTCCATGCAGCAGGGAAGGGAACTTTCTTAGCCTCAAGTCCGAACCAGAATCAGACCATTCACACTCTGAGGAACCTGAAGGAGAAGAGGAGGGTCAAGTGTTGTCATAACAACCAAGCTCCTCCAATCAACTTGAAGCCAGTAATAAACTAAGGTGTTAAGATTCTCTGAAATCAATAACCCTGTGACTAGGACTATTGATCAAACTGAAACATATATAATTCAAGCCTGAATCATTACATGCACCCTGATGTGACAATTGGAAATGAATTAAAATCTAAGCATGAATCAATAAGAAAATCCTGAACAAATGCTCAGGCGGTGAACCTGCTCAACCACAAGAACCACAATTATAGTGAGGAATGCCATCAGGGAACCTGTGAAAGCAGTAAAAGCAGAGTTTGTGCAGTAAACAGGCCTTTCTGCATTTTCTTTCTGCACAGTGAAAGAAATGCAGTTCAGTACTACTTCCTACTTTTCTTGTTTCTGGTTCCACAGTAAAATAATACATTTCCAACTTTGTTCTGTGGTTTTGCAAGAACACGCCACTCAGTCACACACAGCTCATTTGTGTCTGTAGTTTTTTTTTTTTACCCAGAGTGCTTTGCCTGCTGCAGTGTTTGCCGTCGTGGAGGAGGCGAAAAGGGGCGGAGCTGACGGGCAGGGCGCTCGCTGCAAACCTGGCCAGCAGACCCAGCCCACTCTCCTCGCAGGCGCCGTTGTCCAAATCTAACTCGTCCTCCTCGTCCTCCGAGGTTTCTGCATCAGAGAAAAGATTTTCAGCTCGGAGATAAATGTGGCTGCAGCGTGGGTCCGGGCCAAAGGTCAAATCACTTCCTATTGTTTCTACCGACTGCCGCCAGAGTGCACCATAAAGAAGATGAATTAACACATGGAACAATACCACTATCACAGCAGCCTGGATCTTAGAGTAACAATTAGTTGAGACACACACACACACACACACACACACACACACACACACACACACACACACACACACACACAGCTTAACACGTAGGCTGGTCAGAAACAGCAGAGCGAGAGGAGATACTGTCCAAACCACTGCAGCCTGCCTTCACAATGGAAAGCTGTATAAACAAGACAGGCCAGGGAAACTTGGGGTTTTAACAGACACACACACACACACACACACACACACACACACACACACACACACACAGAGCGAGACTGAGTGAGCTGAAACTCTGACTCAGATACCATTTATAATTTAAAAAAAACCAACAAAAAAAACCCTTCAGCGAATGAAACCAGAAGTAAAAAGCTGCTCTTCTTCCTCTTACAAGCCAGTAGAGCACACAAAAAGGTCGAACCACATAAACACACACACACACACACACACACGCGTATATGTATATAGACTATAGTATACTGCTGGTTAGCTGTGTGTTGCTGGCAGTAAGCGGTTAGGTCCATGGCAACAGATGAACAAGAGCAGCGTCTCCTCAGGGGTTAGTGTTAACATTGAGGGTGGATACACAGTACAAGATCAACGTTGTCCTTTTTCTGGTCGAAAGTTTTTAAGCTCGTTTTAGGTCTGACCAGATCCAGCAGTGAACTCATGCCGTCCCGGAGGACACCTGCAGGTCACTGCATCATGGTGAGAACTTAAACCAAACAGTTTACTTTCGTTGTGGCTTCAAACAAGAAAAACAAAAAACAAATACAAACTTGTATGAAGTTGTGACAACTACCAATTATAAGAAGCAGATTTAGTGCGTGTTGTACTGTGTATCCACTGTGTGTTAACGGTCGCAGACAGACGTTACAACAAGCAGGCACTGAGAGGACAGCCCTGTGAGGCCCCTTAGTAAAATGCTTATAAGTGATTTGAGTAACCATGGTTACATTCTATGTTCCCACCAATCACCAGTCTTCCTTTAAAACTTCAACAAGTCATCAGGAGACATGTGCTTTGGTAAGTGGGGGTAACCGTGGCTACCATTGAAGCGCTTCAATTTGTGAGAATAAAAATAAAAAAATAAAAAAATAAAAAAGGTAATGTTCTGTGTATGTAGCTCAATTTTAGCAGAGTCCATGTTAGTGGTCAATAAAAAAAAAAAAATTAAAAAAAATAGAGGGAGGGGCACTTCCTACTTACAGAGCAGGTGACAGGGGTGTGGCCTCAGGCAGGGCGGGGCAGCGCAGTGGCCAGAGCACAGCCTGGCTGTAGCGTAGCGTAGCCTGGCCTTAGCACAGTCTAGCTTAAGCAAAGCTTTAGCCACAGCGTGGAATAGCCGTAGCGAGGCAGTGTAGGCTCAAGGCCGCGCTAGTCCTTGCCAAGCTTCTGTAATGTCGTGGTAGCAGCAGCACAAGCACATGGAACAGGCTGAGAGACACTCAAAGCATCATGGGTAGGACAAGAGGGGGGAGGGGAGGGGAGGGGCGGGATAGGGAAGGTCAAAGGTGAGAGGACAGAGCAAGGTGTCGGAGAGAGCAACGGAAAGGGAAAAGGGTTATTTGAAGGTTTAGTAGACACAGGAGGCGCTCTATTGTCCAAATATCCCCATCACTCTTAGTGCACTCACTTCCCCCTCAACATCAAACACCGGACCACGTCATCAATAAGCATTTAGTCTGATGTAACTGTAGCTAACACCTAAAAAAAAAAAAAAAACATGAGCAAAACAGCCAACTAGCATTTCATATCCATTTAATTACTATTCAAACTAAGCAAGGAAAAAAAAACCCACATCTGTCCAATCAGATCTCCGTGTGCTCTGAACTACTCTCCTCCTCACTTTCCAATTCAAACCTTTAGCTGAAGAGTGTTTTCCAACATTTGCCAGGAAAACTAAAGACTAAAGGGATATTTGAGGAACAGAGCACTCTGGAGGATGTGTGAGGTGCCGTGGCAGCTGGACAGACTGACGGAGACGGACAGACGGATGAAGCGGAGACAAGGACCACAGCGCTTTGCATTCTGTACCAAACAAATCAACACTTTTAATAAAGCTTGCATACCAAACTGCAATACAACTTTATAGAAAAAAAAAATCCAACAATTCACACAATTTTCAATGTACAAATGATACAAAAACAGTTTGCAATCCAGGCAAATAGAAAACACCGTAGAAATAGCTACTCCTTTATAAAAATTAAAAAAAAAAAAAAAAAAAAGCTACTTAGCAGAGAAGCCAGCAGCAAAAGAGGTAGGGATCGTCGAGCTAAAGCAGTCTGAAAACAGTTGCCTTAGCGAAAAGCAAACAAAGACGGAGACTCTTAGACACAGTAATGCCTGACTCAACAGCAAAGGGCGAGGAGCTGTAAGATTTGATCAGTAACCTTGGTCAAAGGAGTCGTCAGAGGAGCTGAGGCCCGCTTCTTCCAGCAGCAGGGATAAGTGCTTGTGTTTCTTCTTCTGAGACTTCTGACTGGACAGCAGGGACATCGGCGACGACGCAGATCGTCTCTTCCTGGCCAGGTTGCCGTGGGGACGCGTCCCTGAGAGAGGGGGCCAGCCCCCTCGAGCAGAAATGTGCTCCTCTGAATCGGAGTCTGGTGTGGAAAAAGTGCGGTTAATGATTCATGAGGCCACAAAGACGAAAACAAAGAGTCAGACACAAAGAGGATTTCTGCCTGACCTCAACATCACAGCCTGGGAGAGATATGCAGATTCAGCAACTCTGCTTGAATTACCGTTATGATTTCTAAACTACCGACTTTGAAAAGCTCAACATAACTGGACGAGCGCCGGTGTCCAGACAATGTTTGAGATGAAGAAAATGAACAGCCATCACTAGCTCCATCTCAGATGCAGAAAATAAAATTAATACATTTGGAGCGAATCCCATAAAAAGACCAAAACAAACGTGTTCATCCATTTCTTAAAAGTTTTCCAACTTTCCTACCCCATCTGTGGCCATCTGTTCTTGCAGCAGAAGGACAGTATATACAAATAATAAAAATACACATAGTAACAAAAGATGTCACCAAGTGCAGCAGTGTGCTTCTTTAATAGCTTTTGGTCAACGATGGAGCACATTCTCGGCTTTTTGTAGGATTTGTTGTCTTTTTCTGGATTTTTCTGCTTCATCTCACGATCTTCATTAGCAGTGAAGACCATGACATGTGGCTGAAAGCACCAGAAAAGTCTGGTATGTAGCTACGAGTTAAGGGCAGCACACGCCACCAGCGTATGGCGCGAGTCACAACACAAGCATCCATTGTTTTCTCTGCACAGTAAGCCTGCATACCAGCTGGGGCGCTCTTATTTTCTCAGCGTTGAAACTCTCCAAAAACCAAAGCAGCGATCTGATATTTACTCAGACCGGCACATTGCGGCTTCTGGAGCTTTTCTGTGTGTGCAAAAGGCATCAAGTGACGCATGCAAAATGCCCTAACGTTATGGGATGTAGCTTATGCGTTATTTAAAAGTCCAAGCCGTGATCATGAAAAATAAATCACGTGGCCATCAGCTAAAGGCGGGCCACTTTAAGATAGTGGAAAATATAAAGCCATTTCTGGTGTCCAGGTACTCACTGTTGGAGCAGCTGCTGAGCTCTGATCTCATGGGTGAGAACAAAGCGCTCTTCTTCTGACCTTTCACCTTCCGGACAGCCTCTGAAGAAGAAGTCTTGGCCACCAACTTGTGTTTCTCTCTTTTGACCGAGGGATGGATGCCTCGCTCCTTCATTCGACTATCGGCAGACTTGCCCTTCGACTTCTCTAATTTTGCGTTTGAGGAAAGTTTGTGCGATGCGCCGAGAGAGCCGAGCTGCGAGAGGGAAAGCGCTCGGTCGAGGTCTGACGCCAGCTGCTCCTGCTCACACACATGGCCACGCTTCGCCGTCAGCACCTATTAACGTCACCAAAAACACGTCATGAATTATTCAGAACAATGGCATTACGCTGCCATCAAAGTCACTACGTTCACCTCCATGTGGAATACCTCCAGAGCATGACTGGTGGATGGTTCCTGGTCGGTCCAGCTTTTCTTTTTCTTCTTCTTCTTTTTCACCTTCATTCCTCCGCTTCCCGCCTCCGTCTCCTCGTCTTCTCTGGACACCCGGAACTTCTTCCTCTGTCCCTCCCCGGCTTCAGAGTCCTCGGAGTACTGCACCGATCTACCCACCCTGAAACACGGAAATATTTACACTGGCTGAACAAAGAAAAATGATGCACAATGGAAGAAGAAAAACAAAAACACAAAATTGAACAGCAGATTAGCTTCAGGAGTTCCACTCACTTTCCAGGCCTGCTGTCCAGTTTGGGAGTTGTGGTTAAGTGCTTCCTCTTCCTGGGTCTTCCTCTGCCCCGCCTGGTCAGACTCCGCCTTTCATCCTCCTGCTGCTGCCGCTCTCTAACATGGTATTAAAAGAGTTTTGGGTGCATATTTGTGCGGGACGGAAATGTGGGAGCATTTTTGCGCGGGTGTGTAACAGGAGCAGCAGCATGATTAATTCATTTTGTATGTTGTTCTTATAATAAGTCGGTTGAATAATACTAACCGCTTGTCTGTGCGTCTCTGCAGCTTGCTCAGCTCTCGGTGCTTCTCCTTATATGTTTTCTGCAGCTCAGCCAGGCGAACTCGGTATTCCACCTCCACAGCATCCAACACATCCACAGACATTTTACTGTACAGCTGCGAGGAGGAGAGACAACAACAACAACAAAAAAGAGACAAAAAGTGAGAATATTGTCCCAACGTTTCACAAACACATTTTAATTTGTGGGTGACATTTTTCTTCATCTTACTGGCTCCTCCTTCCTCTGCTTCCAGCTGTACTTCCTGTTGGGGTCCAGTGTTCTGGGCAGATCAATGTGGGACTGTTTCTCTATGGCCTCCATTAAAATCTGTCTGCTCGCTTCAAGAAGACAGTCTAGACCCTCTAATGTCAGATCTGGATGGGAGAATATTAAAACATTAGAGGAATATAAAAAGCAAAAACGCAGAATTGATCAGATATTAGAAACGGCCTACCTTGCTCCTGGCACATGTGCTCCATTTCTTGCTGGGCCATTTGGCTGAGCAGTGCCATCCCCTCCAGCGCCACCATCTCCAACGACCCTGTGCTGCTGCAATCTGCACCCACAGGGAGGTTTTCTATCTGTCGCACGAGTGTCAGGGCGGGTGGGGTGCTGGGCCGGGCCTGAGCCATCTCACTGGCTGTTAGCAGGGCGAGCATGCCTGCCATGGGATCCTCTGGACCGATGACAAGCGGGAGGGGAGAGTTGGGGGCCGGAGGAGGATATACAGGAGGTTCAGTTACACTTTCCTTCTGAGTGGGAGCATGTAGGTTCATTGGAGTGTCTGGCTCTTCTTGTTCACACACGGCGCTGCTGGTTTGCTCGAGTGACGCGCACATCCGAGGCAGTTCCTGGCTGTCTGAATCGGCAGTGATGCACGATGGGTATCGCGGTCGGTCTGGATCCTTGATGACCTCTGGTTTAGGCTCGGCCTCTGTGAGTGGAGGAGGCAGTGGATACGCTGACTGACAGGGGTAAGATAACACCTCCATTTTGATTTGACCTGCATCCTTCTCTCCCTCTCTGACTTCCAGTCCTTCGCCGTGTTGTGGCGGAGGACTGCGGACACACAGAGGCAGCGGTTGAGGCCGAGTTTTCAGGGCTTCTCCGCCTCCCTCGCGGTTTTGGATTGCTCGGACGGGTTTGCAGCTCTGCCGAAGAGGACCGAGCGGCTCTGGTGTCAAGTCAAGCTGAGGCTGCTCCACACCGGGTTCCTGTTTGAGGAAAGATCCTGTTTTTGATGGATCTAGTTTCCGCGGCTTGATATCTGCGTCCAGAAGCCTTGGATGGAGGTGGGCTGGGGGCAACGGGGCAGCTGAGGCAGGAGAGCAGGGACGATGGGGTGGGACCGCCTCTGTGTTTTCCCCTGTGGGTGTTGGGATGTGATAAGACGGGAAATGTGAGCCAAATGGGGCAGTGATGGACTGGTACGGGTAACCTGGAGGAAGATCTGTCCCGAGAGAAAAGTTACAATACCGTTAGAGGAAAATATTTATCCAAAATCAAACGGGTCTGATTCATCCACTGCTCAAAACCTTATTTTTGTTCAGACTACAATGAAAACAAGTTCTCATCTATTAAACCTCCTTAGAAGCTCAAACGGAAATCAAACACACATCAGCTGAGCCCCAACATTTTATCCTACAATATACAGCTGGTCTGAAGCAGACATGGAGTTTTGCACTTTTCTCTCCCCTTTAGAGGCTCAGTTGAAATGATGGTGAGCAGTTACTGACTGAATGTTTGGTTCCTCGACACTCACCAGAGTAAATGCCTTGAAAGGGTGCAGAGGTTGGCTTCTGCCTTTCTCTGTGCTCCCGCTGTCCCACCTCCCTTTCCTCGGCCACCTCCTGTTTCGGCCGCCGTGGCGAGGACGGGGGAGGAGAGGCTGAGCGCGGCGAGGGAGGGTGAGGCAGAAGCTTCGGCGGGTGAGACAACACTCTCTGCCCACCTTCCTCTGACTTGAGCGTGGTCACTGGGGAGGGGAGCAGAGGCAGCGGGGTGAGGGAGGAGGTAGATGGGGTCGGCGATCGAGAGGGAGGGGGAGGTTTGCGGGGATGCAGGACCGGTGAGCGAGATGGGGAAGATATCAAGGAGGGTCGGGGCTTCGGGTCGCTGTTCCGCTTGTCTGCTTTGTCTTCCATCTCTGGCCGGTGCTCGCTGGCCTTTAAGCGCTCCTGGAACACAGCAGAGACGATATTTCTGACAGATATTTGCACTGTCTGTGTGTGTGTGTGTGTGTGTGTGTGTGTGTGTGTGTGTGTGTGTGTGTGTGTGTGTGTGTGTGTGTGTATAATGTGACAGACTTTGCTTTAGGTTATAAATATTTGCTGCATTGTTTAAACTTCCTTGACTGTATTCTTTTGTAGCTGCAGGATGTATCCGCTCACGGGATGTGCGCCACTTCTTTATTTTGTGGAGCCACAGACCAGTCAGAGTACGGAGAGTCAGGCTGACAACATTGTTAGGCTGCGTTTCACGTCATTGTGTGGGTATGTATGCAGGTCGTAATGTACAATAAACACCATATGCATTTAAATGTTTTTGAATATGGGGTTTGTTTTTGATGTGCATGTGCTTCAGAACACAAAGTCCACTTACGACTAGCTGTGCGTTCCTCTGCAGCTCCAGGACCTGCACTGTGTGCTGCTGGATCATGAGGAGCTCCTGTTGCCGGAGCATCTGCTGCTGAGAGAGGAGCTGCAGCTGGGCAGCGTGCTGCAGAGAGCTGCCTGTACCGTACATACCCGACCACACTGGGGCTCCACGTTCCAGTACATCACCTCCTGCAGGGCGACCGAGGTGGAGAGTCAACTTAGAAAGCCATTTCAACTGGACGCTGTTCTTGCAGCATTCTTTGGCGCAGTTTTCACGTTAAATATGAAGAAATGAGTCGGTGTCTAACAGAGTTGTAACCATTTCATTTCTTCAGATGAAGACTTCCCACAACCTCACCCACTTTTTAAGCTATCTCATCAGTTTACCCATTTGTCAGAGATAACTGTATTATAAAATACTGTTCTGTAATTGTTTCAACCATTTATTCATTATTATTCAGTTCAATGTTTAGACTTCTTTGGTTGCTTGCCCACTACTGTTGTTTTCACACACTCTTTATCACAAGATGCTGATGGTGCTACAGCTGGCGTGGATATTCATCTGAATGTAACCCTGACCCTTTTTCCAAATTAGTGAGCCACTCTTCAGTCTTTCCATTGATCATGTGGTAACTGTAGAAGTATGTCTGGATTAGTTTGTTTTCTGCTTCAGAAGAGAGTAGTCAGGTTTCATATGCATTACAGCTCTCTCCTGTTTGTGATGTAAAGCAGCAGGAGGCAAAATCAATTGGTAGACATTCCCCAGAACCAAATGTTTACAGTAAGTACTACAAGTCTCAAAGTGAATGTGGTGATTATTCATTTTCACTCAAATATAACAAATGGTCATTTTATATTGATGAAAAAAGTGCATTTCTACTAACCAACAACATTCACACCCGCTTTATATTTTATATGTACACACACGGACAACAGCCTTCATACCGTAGTGTGGCAGGTGTTCAGTAGGGATGACGATTAGCTGTCCAGATTGTGGGTCCCTGGCAAACTGGTAAGGGGGGGGCATGGAGCCTGGCAGGGAGGGTGGATAGCCTGGGGGGAGGGTCTGGTGGAGTGAGGAGGGACCCAGGCCTGAACAGGATGAAAAGGGTGAAAATGGAGACAGAAGTGTGAAAAATGTTTGATGAAAAGAAGAAAATAAACAGGGACAGCAGGTTTTTTTTTTTAGCTGAACTAAAAATGTACCCAGCATTATTCCTAATCCAGTATTTTTACCCACACTGAAAACATAATGGAGTTACATTTGGAAGCGCACACTGAATTTAGTTGTTTTGTTTTTTTTAGAGGATTTTGCGTTTGTTGCCCTTAGTGTCTAGACAGCGATGGCCCTCAAGGAGCTCTGTGTGCGCATGTATCTCTGCGTCTATGTTTTTCTGTGTGTCTTGGCGCTGTTATTTCTGGATAGCAAGCGTTGGAGAAGCAGGTCTGGAATGTCCTGCAAAGATCAGGAATGTCTGTGGCACTTGACCCCTGAAGGCTGCTGCTGGACGAACCACTCCACGCACACAACGCCTCCCTTTTCTGCGAAACCAAATCAGGAAAGGCCACACACGTGCGTGTAAAATTTTGCAAGCATGCTGCGTGCTGGGGTTGATCTCACTTAGACTCTGTCTTTACCACCAGGTTGGATAACTCTGATGACAGACAGTAAGATGTAGATGCAAGCTGAAAAGGGCAAAAGCTACTGGTCCATAAAACTCATTTCGAATGACTGTACTAATAGTTCCTTGTGTATGACGCTGTTTCTGTCCACATCTGGCATTCTGCTGTAGTGTACATAGAACATAAACTGTCTACGACAAGACACTCTTGCATACAACTGTTGTTTTATCTGGTTTCATTCATAAAGATTTTCTCCCCAGAAATTAAAGATGTAATAAAAAGTACAGTGTTTAGTCAAACTGCAAAACAAATGATCATAGTCACTATCTATTAATATGATTATTTTCTTTTATAATCTTTGAATTATCAACAGTTTGGTCTAAAAAAAAGAAGTGATAAAATATTCAGATTATAATCATAGCAGATAAAACTGGGACTATGATGTTTAAAAATGACTTAAATCTAAATCTACCCTGATTAATTTTCTGTTTCTCGATTAATAAATTAATCATTTCAGCTCCGAATCACATCTGATCGCTTTCCTCCAGATACATTCTTGAAATCACTGAATAAATACACGCCTGGCTTTGCCGTTATGCAGACGTGTAACGAGAAATGTTGACTGCAGTTTTGATAACATCTAAACATGTGCCTGTAGCAGTGAGCGAACGTTTGCAGTCACGCGTGTGCTCACGTACTGTATGGCGAGCCGGGGAGCCAGACCGGAGGAGCTCCAGGCCGGGGCATCCAGGGGTGAGAGGTCAGAGTTGAGGGGTCGGGAGGCCATCGCCCGGCCCCTCCTAGAGCTGCCCCTCCTGTGACCATAAGGTTGGGGGTCATTAGGCTTGGCGTCATCATACTGGGTGTCAAGCCGCTGGATAGAGGGGTCGGGTGCATCTGAGTGAACTCTGCCAGCTCCTTGGACTCTCTGGAAGGAAACAAGAGATATTTTTTATTTAAGAATTTCTGAACAAAAATATGCGTCACCCACTTATGTTTAGCTTCGGCTGAGCTGTAACCGGAGCATGTTTACACAGCAATTTTTGTTTGAGTTAATAATAATAATTTGGTACAAAAATGACTCAGTCAGCCACACTCCCTCACCTGAGCACTTTCTCCTGCTCGCGTTCCAGCCGGCCAGCCAGCAGTCTGTCATCATGGTGGCGAGCACGGTCCCCTCCTCGCTCCTCATCTATGACGGGTTCAGGCAAACAGGGAGAGAAAAGGATTAGACAAGGATGTTCAGTGGCTGCATCACCGAGTGTTTAAACCCTAATCCCGAGTGTCATATACAATAATGAAAAGAATATGAACTATGAGAAAAATACTTATTAGACAGTAGAGATAAGGGGAGGCAATGTTGTGGTGAGAAGGGAAAAATGAGTGACAGCAAAGGCGAGAGGGGGAGATGACAAGGTGACACCAGCTATATAATGGTGACGCGACACGGCACGTCAAAATAAGAGGAGAAGCTAAAAATATGATCTTGGGCTTGAGCGAGTGCACACGTACGGTACAAACACACAGAAATGCAGCGACAGCTCTCACTCCAACCGTCAGCTCTTATCAATTATTAGTGTAGCGCTACAGATGTGTGAACATGCCACTATTGCCTTACTACTGTATCCAAACACTCAGAAAGCCTTAAACTCATCCCGCTTACTATGAGGGCCAACCGCAGATGAAGATGGCGAGCAAAAGGAAAATAAAATAATATATAAGGGCAACTGCACTCAGCAGGGAAATCCAGAATAAACATGAGGATCTCCTCCTCCGTCTCTCCCGCTAACCCTCTTCCATCTCATCAGCGCTGACTGAAGGTCCCCGAGCAGCAGAAAGGTTTTATACAAGTGTGCTGAACCCTTCAGTTCTGCCCAAGAAGTGTGTGCGTGTGTGTGTGTAGCCCGTAAAGGGACAAGAGACTTTAACAATCCCTGACATGCTCCGCAGGAAAGGTTTCCAGACTGTTACCAAGGTTACAGAGAGCCTGTCCCACATGCTATTCCTCTCTGCATCAGAAAGCCAGCGATTAGCGTTGCACGCCACTTCTGCCTCCCCATTCCTCATCTCTGTTCTTCTCTCTCCCACTCTCTCTTCACTTCCTGACACAGCTCTCTCTTCTAGTCTATCAACCGATCGATCTACGTCCTTCTCTGTATCTTACGCTATCTTTATTTTCCTTCCATCTGCCCCTATCACCCATCTATGTGTTTTTAGTGTGAATCTTCCGCTGTTTATTTAGAGCTCTTTTCGCAGAGCGAGGGACTGACGCTATTAGATGAATCATTCAGTGCCAGCAAGGAACTAAATAAACGCGCCCCCCCCCCCCCCCTTTTTAGGGATGCATGTGTATGCACATGCAAACGCAGACATCTACAGCAGCGCATAAATACACACAATTCCTCATATACATACACACACACACAGTCACTCTCAAGACTGATCCATTGCTTAGCAACGCACCCATGGTCTTATTGTAATTCAAGGCTTGTTTGTAGCTTTTAGCTGCACTCTGTAATGACATGTTTAATGCAGAGAGGGTGGAGGTGGGGAGGGGTGGTGGCGCTGAAGAAAAGAGTGGAGAAAGAGCAAGGGGCCTGAGGTGGGACAAGGAGGGAGTGCCTCTACAAAGCCCCTCTCAGAAAGGAAGGAAGGGTGGGGAGGCAGGGAGACATTCAACTCAATGAAAAGAGCAAGAGACATAGAGAGAGGCTGAACTGCGGGAGGACAAAAAGAGCTCAATGACACATGGAGCTGAGAGAGAAACAGAAACAAGGGGAACGACAGAGATGGAGCGGGAGCACAGGAGCTGAATGACCTTGACGTCCAAGAATAGAGTGCACTATGGCAGGAATTGCTATGCAGCGTGGAGATTCCTCCCCTTTCAACAAAGTACACCCTATGACATAATTGGTAATTTGTGGAAAAGTTCTTTTTACCATTCAAACCACAATGCATGCATGAACAACTCAAAGTCAAACAAGGGCTGAGGAAATATGACTTTCATGCAAAAGAAAATGAATCTTCCATTATTCATGGAAATCAAAATGAGGAATCATTTGCTCTTGGTTCATTTAACTAAGGGGATCTGCGCTCCCTGCAGTATGATTCAGAGTGAAACCACAGTGGAAAGTTAAAAGCAGAAGCAGGAGAACGATGTTTCAAAGGTGTTAAGTAAGTATACTTGATTTAACTTGCCAGAAAGTATCAAATAAACCATGACTTGTGTATTCAGTTCAGTGAATTTCAGCACGTGACTCCTGAAAAGTAGTTTAAATCTTTATCCAGTGAAAATGGAAAGAATTTATTTTTATTTTTTATACATGATCACAACAGAAATGAGTCACTCAGTTTGGTTTGTAGCTCGATCATTCACATGCCAGAGAACTACAGTGGTTAGCAGGATGTGAAACAGGAGTACAGGTCTTAAAAACTGAAGCAGTAGAGCAGTGATGTACTGACTGAATTTTTAAAAAAAGATCATTACCTTTGATAGCAGTTTGCAGCAGGGGTCTCTGTGTGTCTGACGTTCCACTGCTCTGTTTACTAGAGGTCCCGCTGTCTCTCTGCCGGGCCACAGCTACAGCGATCCCTACCGGAGGGTGGCGCACCTCTCCCTCCCCTTCCCGTCCAAAAGAGCGGGCGCTGTCCGGCCGCTCCTGTTCTCTCTTCAGCTGCGGAGGAACCCTCAACGCCCCAGAACCACCTGGTCCAACGACTACCCTCTCCCTTTCTCTCTCCCTTTCTCTCTCACGCTCTCTTTCTTTTATCCTCTCCCTCTCGGCCTCCATCCCGATGTTAGCCAGACCACCAAAGGGCCCCCGGCCGTCTACCATGTGCCTGGAGGAACCAGGACCTTCAGCCGCGAAGTTTCCACTATATTTAATCAGGCTTTGCATGGCAGACACCTCGGTGGAATCCGAACCTACTGTCCCACCACGCTCTCCACCACCGGACCCTCCCACCAGTGAACCACCGGGTCGGTAGAGTGCCGACGGGTCCAGGTAGCGTCTCTGACTTCCCTCCTCACCTGCCCTCCCATGTCCGTGTTGGGAGGGGTGTGATTGGGGGGAATGGCTGTGGGTGGATTGTGAGCTGTTGTTGGGTCGGTGGGATGTGTGAGGGGAATGGGGCATCTGTGTGTGTGTGTGTGTCTGCTGGCTGTGGGGAGAGGAGAGTGTGTGTCCGTGTTGGGCTGCCAGGGCAGCCATGTGACTTGTGGCATAGTTGGTCAAAGGGCTGATGGTATTCCACTTAGACTCCGCCCCCGTCCGCTCTATGCCCAATCGGATTGAGTGTTTGGAAATGTCCCTGGTTTCTGGGCTGAACCTTGATTGACTGGAGGAGAGAGACGTGTCCTGGCCTCGTTTTCCAATGGAACCATTGGAACAAATAATAGAACCTTCCTCTCTTTGATTGCTTAAATCGCCAGACTGGGACAGCCGAGGATGCTCCATGAGGCTTTTCTCATGAAACCTGTAGCTCTCTCGGTCTCTGTCTCTGTCATGCTCTCTGTCTCGGTCCCGCTCTCGTTCTCTGTGTTTGTCACCGTGTTTATTGTCGCGGGCCTGTGAGGCGATCTGGATGGGTCCTACCCGCTCGTCATAAACCTCCACAGAAGGCACATATGTAGGTGCGCTGACTCGCTGCTCTCTGATAGGATCTCTGGGTGTGGACAGGTGGGGCGGACCAGTGGTGGAGGGCTGGAGAGCAGGAGGAAGGACGTAGGAGATGTGGAGGGTCCCAGCTGACATGTCCACAGAGTCATTCTTCCTCTGTCTGTCAGAGTGAGAATTTGAGTTGTTCGAGTTCGAGTTGTGGTTGTGATGGGGTCGAGAGATGCCCTCCTCATCCCGACCCCCTCGGTCTGTTTCTGGTCCGTGAAACCTGCCTGCACCTCCGCCAGGAGGGAAAGAGGACTGTGGAGGTGACAGCCTGGATCTGAGCTCCACTGTGGAAGGCTGGGAGTGTGACTTTTGCTGGTGAGGGTGGAAACACCAGCCGTGTCTGTCTCTCTCCGTGTCCCGGTCCTTTTCTTTCTCCCGCTCTCTGCTCGCCCTGCGGTCCTCGTCGTTCCTCCCGTCCTGCGTCAGGTCCACCACGCTGTGCGGACGCTGCTCCTCTCTCGAACGCTCCCTCTCTCCCCGATACGACCTGTCTCTACCCCCGTCCCGGGACGTCCTCTGAGGGGGTGTGGAGCTGGACGGGGCGGTCGGGGGAGCAGATGGAAGGTGGAGAGGCGACTGGCTCAAGGAGGATGGCACGTAATATCCATCTAAAACAAACAGAACATAACAGAAATCTTGAAACACAAACACTAAATGAACACGGACTGTTGAAACACATGATGAGGACTCGGAGCATCGCGGCACACAGGCAGAGGTAAACATAATAAATATTTATGTGTCAACTTGGCAAGAAAATGCAACAATGACACAGATCAACAGCAGATCTGCAGCCGCCGTGTCCCAGAAAAGGAGAAGTACTACAAATTACAGCAAGAAAGTAAAATAAGAGTCAAGTCTAACGTTGGTTCCCCAGTCAGATGGACATCTCTGGCTACGCGTTTGGCCGAGCGCCACAACCAACTGCAGGTCTTATCACTATAATGAAAAGGCTTCACAGAAAACCCAGTGCTATTGATGTATCACAAGATACGAGGAGATGTACACTAAATTCAGCCATTTGTCTCCATGAGTGTAGTTGGTGACGGCGACTGACCTTTATGGGAGTCGTAGAGGGGGTGCTGGGAGAGCGAGGGAGGCTCCAGGTGCCCCAGGGACAGGTATGGACTGGAGTACAGGCTGCTTGGGAGAGGAGGGTAGCCTGAAAACACAGAAAATGCAGTGTATGGATATTATATCGAAAAACACAACATTTCTGCTACTCAGCCATGTGACTAACATGACTTCTTTTTTTTTCTTATCTCTGCTTAGATTTAAAGCTGCAACAACTAGTCCAATGATCACTTCGTTGATGTGCACAAAATTGATCTAAAATTATTCAAATAACTCATTCACTGTTTTAGTTATTTTTCAAGAAAATATTTTCCGATGTCAGCTTCTCTAGCGTGAGGATTTGCTTTCTACATCATTGTAAACTGAGTATCTTCAAAAATTTGGACCTTTACAATGACAGCCAGCCTTTTCTCTCATGTGGGATTAATCGAAACATTAAACTGAACTGATGACAGGGCATGAAGGAAAAGGAGGGAGGGTGAATTTCAAATCATTGCATCATTCTGCAAAGCAGGACAGCCATCTAATGAATGTAAACTCGGGTGCCCGTTTATTAGAAACACTGAGCTAAAACAGTCCTGTAATAAATCATTCCGTCGAGAAAATTAAACGGTTCAGTTTTTGTTGAAACCGTTTCCAGAAGTGTTAGTTTAACTTCATGTAATTTTGGAGGCATCAGCTTGTGGTGCTGTTAAACTGGATTGGATCATACTTTTTTTTATAGCAGTGAAGAGGGACAAATCACATGAGACGAGGTCTGCAACTACCTGTCCTTATAATCTTCTTATACTATAACAATAATTAGAGTTTATCTCCTCCCTAAAATGCCTGATTAATAGCAATAAATGTCCGTCACACATTCCCAGAGTCTATGGTGACATCTTCAAATTTTCTAGCCCATAACCAGAAGATATTCTGTTGACAATCATAGAAAACTAGAAAATACTGACATCTGAGGAGCAGAAAACTTTAAATATGACACAGATTATCAGATAAATTGCAGATTTATTTGCCGTTACTAAATTGAATAATGAGATTTGAGAAAACTGTAAATTTTGGACACTGACTCCATTTTTAACTTAAACAGTTACAGGTGACCCCATGTCACCTGCACTGAATTGTTTGTTCATGGGTCAGGCGGAGGTGTTGGGCCGGAGTCTGCCCGACAGCCAGCTGCTGCTCCCAGAGACCAGTTCTTAATATAGACAAAGGCTTGCGTCTGGATTTCTGTGTTAGGACAGAGCTAGCTGCGACTCCGACGCTGACTGGTGTTACCACGATAGTCCGAAAGTGGAAAGAAGAAAAAAGAAAAAAAAAAAAAAAAAAAAAAAAGAGAGGCCGGCAGAGTGAGACATTCCCTGTTCTCACGCTGCTGCCATTCCAAGAAGTATTAACGACGCTGCTGCCACTGCAGCTCAAAGCACCGGGCTGCAGAGCCGAAGTATAAATCTGTGTCCTCTCCACTCAGAGGCAGACATAGAGAAGACGAGGGTGGCGGGTGGCGGGGGTGAGAGCAGTTAGAGGAAGGCATCAGGAGACAGAAATACATGAGGAATGATGGGACGAGCGTAAAGGCATGCAGGATGGGTTTCTTGCAAAGCTTCCTTTAACCACAGCTAACGGCTAACCTTGATCTCTTAACAGCTTTGATATGGGGTTCCCGTGGAGCTTCGGTGCATCCCAGCCACATCCATAGTCTGCCTCTTAGCTGCGGGCCCGGAAACACCTCCAGCTTTTAGTAACTTTAGCTGCTATTAGAGCCAGCCACCAGGTATTAAGAATCTCTGTTAGGCAGTGAAGGATTCTATTCATATCAGAGCAATCGAGTCTGTGGCTTCTTCAGGTAGCAGGAGGGTTTTAGCGTCTTTAGCTTCAGATATTGAAGCCTCAATTCCTGCTAAACTTAAGTCAAGTGTCAAAGTCCATTCAGCCCTTATCCCTCCTTCGTTGGCTGAATATAAAGTTTTTAAAAAGGGTGCATCTTAGCAGGGGTTGGCTCTACAGCATAGCATATTACAGAATAATTCAGGAAAAATTTAAATTTCAAGTTATATTTTCATTAAACCGAACCCTGTTTTTGATCCAATGTGTGGTTGGTTGTTGTTTTTTTTGGTAGTTTTCATTCTTAGTCCTCCATTCTTGTACAAGATATTCATATAAAACAGGTGCTAGATAGCTTAGCTAGAATGGAGATGGGAGAGTAACAGCAGGCCTGGCTTTTTCTGACATCAACAAAAGAAAATCACCTGCCAGCCGCATTAAAACATCTCATCTTGTTTATTATATCCATATAAAGTGTGAAAACAACAACTAACCACTTTATGGGGGAGTCAGGGTTATTATTTTTGCCTTTGAGCAGTTGCCAGGGAACCAGACTGCAACTTACAATCATTAGGTGCAGCATGCGCGTGTCAGTGCTTCTCCCTAGAACAATCCTTGAATTGAGAAAAGTAAGCTCGAGACAAAAAAACCCAATCCCACACAATCTGATTTGCTGTGTTTGGAAAGCAGTGAACAAGATCTGTGTCACACAGGCGATGCAATCAGTTTTAAACTGAATCCTAAAAGGAATCCATTTGCCCTTTTCCTTTTACCTTGCCGAAATGCATCGTGGGAAGCGTTTCCTCCTATCTGACCTTCTACTCCAGTGAGATTTGATAAGGTGTCACAAAAGGACACGAGGGAATGAGGAGGGAATCGAGATTCAATCACTTACTGAACAGGCCTTAAGAAAAGCACAGGGACATAAAGGACAGAGGTCCAAGGAGAGGACTCTCTGTCTGTTTAAAACAGTGTTCATTAGATGGGTCAGGAGTGAGATGAAGAAAAGTGGGACAGGAGAGCTAGAGACGCGGACAGAGACAAAGTGAATATTGGACAGGAAGCTCAAAAAAAGAAAAGAGAAGACGACAAAGGAAGATGGATTACAGTAACAGATGACAGACGAATGTGAGGGACTGGTCGAGGACAGAGGAAGAGAGACGCATTTAGGACACAGCCAGGAGCAGAGCTAGCAGCCGTGAGACAGAAATGGAACAGGATCCCAGTGGTGTAAGCAATGAGAGCCAGAAGAGGAACAAGCCTCGTGGGCATTGGACGGGAGCGGACAGGGAGAAATGTCATGAAAATATGATGCCACTTTGAATTATGTACCGACAGAGAAAAGAAGGGGCGAGACGGAAAGAGAGAGAAATGAAGTGTTTGTTGAGGTGATTTACCTTCATGATGTGATGCCCAGAGCTGAGCCATCTGTAGACTGCTGGGGTTACCCGATCGGTACGCGGGGTCAGAGGTCAGGGGGGAAGGACCTGGGTAACCTGACAGGAAGGGACTGGAGCCTGCTGGGAAGGCGTCGCCTAGAGGAGAGAACCAAGACTGTCAGTCACTCTCGTAACTACCAGAGCCAAACGACAACACAACATAGACCATTGATTTTTTTTATGCTGGACGTGCCGTCATGCTTTCTCCCGTGTGCGTTTTTGGGTGCGGGGAGCTCAATCAATATGTGCTGATGTTTCTGTGCCGAAGCAGTCTGTAGTAATCACATTATTACTGAGCAGCTATGCACTCCATTTCAACAAGACAGACCACAGACTGACTGCACTCAGAAAAGGACAGTTAATGTAACCGCCGACTAAAAACCACAAATGTCACAGCAGGAGTGAAACCATGTTGGGCGAAGTGGACGGGACTTTCTCTGCTGGGAAAGAAGGATTTGACGGGGCAGGGAGGAGTCAGCTCGAGTCTCGAGTCCGTGAGAATCCCCCTCGTCAGGCGCCGAGTTGTGTAAACCAGCAGTGGTTCAGGCCAATCGGTGTCCTATGAGGACTTATGACAACTACCGGCTTGGTTTAGGTGTGACGACAGCAAGAAGTAAATGTTCCAAAAAATAATGATCCGATTGGTTGAAGTTACCATCCGATCACTAATATGCAGATTTCAATGACTTCTCAGAAGGTTCTCGGTAAGTTAACTTCCACCACGTTGGATCAAACTGAAACTATCTGGTACCGATCACAGATGTGTCACTGCATGTAGATTTTACAAGGGGCACTCCCCTTTAGAGACTTCGGCTTTCTCCCCAAGTAACTGACAAATTGAAAATCTTTCTCACTTAGAAAAAGTTGGTGCGATTTTGTTTTGTTTGACCAGCAATGCAAAAAATGAAAGATATTCAATTTACAATGATGCCTGACAAAAGAAGCAGCAAATCTGAGAGGCTCAGACACAAGAATGTGAAACAGTTGCCGTCTATCTTTGCTTCAAATATGGCAGAAACATTTCATCAATCATCAAGATAGCTGCAGATAACTTTTCAGATGATCAGATTACTGCATCGCCCCCGGCCTGTCTTGTATGGCAGACTTTAAATCAAGCAAAGAAGAGGAGCAGATAAAGTGTGAAAGGGTTAGGCTCCGACTTCCCCTGCGGCTTTGTGAATGGCAGATAGAGGCCTGTGGTGTGTTCACTCCACACAAAGCCTGACAGCGTCACACACACCTCACCATTAAAACCAGCTCTGCAACATCGACAGAGTGAGTCCTCATAAAACATGTCATATCTCTACATGATCAATTGTTTTTATTAGACTCCACCCTCTTCGTGTGTGTACAATCTGACCATTAGCAAACTTTGAACCTTCGAACCATTACTGCCTCTCCCAATCACAACCTCTTAAGAGCTGGAAAAGGTTTAATGTAAGCCCCCCCCCCACCCCCGGTCCATTACTGAACGCACTGCACAGCCATTACCCTGATAAAACTAACCATGTGTGTAGGGGAAAGGGTGCTGTCTGTATATGGGCAAGGGGGGAAGGGACTGAGTGTGTGTGTGTGTGTGTGTGTGTGTGTGTGTGTGTGTGTTTCTGTATTAGTCTTGTGGGAATCTAAGAGACATGCTGTGCTTGCCGAGTTTCCCTGCATCTAAATCAGTACATTAAAACAGGACACACACACACACACACACACACACACACACACACACACACACACACACACACACACACACACACACACACACACACAGACTGTGCCTTTATTCTCTGCTCTGAAAATCCCGTTTGGTGGAGGCTTCCACACCCAGCCCTATTAGAAACACATTTATTAAAGTCTTTCCATGTTTGCATGTGTGTGTGCTGAGGGTCACTGTGTGCGTGGTGGCTGCACTGCATCACTGTATGATCACTTGTATGTGCAAACAGGCGTGTGTGGGTTAGCAGTGATTGCAGTCCGAGACACCGCCAGAGCTGACCAAATACACATCTAACACACACACACACACACACACACACACACACACACACACACACACACACACACACGCACACGCAGCGATGACATTTTACTTCCAAAAGACATGATTTACTTCCATCTACACAGAACACCAACTTCTCCGCTTTCATCCACTGTGACCCGTTCCTGCACGCACTTCAAAATATTGCTGATTTTGGAGTTAAGACAAACTTCATGTGGTTCAGAGTATTTTTCGTATAGTTTTAATGCTTAAGATTTGAGCCCTGGTTAATTTTGCTCCACCTGCGGTCACGAGTGGTGACAGCATACGAAGGTTAATAGTACAGCAAACAGTCCTTGAGCAGCAACTTTGTCAGAGCAACATGTGTATCTGTTTAAACAGCAGCTAAACACACTAACATGGTCTAAATAAAGACCTGTCACTAATTGATCCGTTTTCAGCATGTCATGAACAACAGTGATTTGAAGTGCAAATAGTTTCCAACTCTTCATCTAACAGATACAATTTACTGTTTCATTCCTCCCTTACACATTTCAAATTGATCAGGAGCCCAAAAAATGACTACGTCTTATTCTGTAAACACATATTTGATGAACGGTCAGTCAGTGTGAAACATTGGTGACATATAACACAGATTTCCTGCGACTGTTTTATATTAAAAGACACACAAACACATGTCTTAACGTGAACCAACAGCAGCATGTTTGGTTTGCATTAGCAGTAATTTAATACAGCTCTGATACATTATAAAGAAAGAAAACAATGATGATGTCATCGATTTCCTGTGAATCCAATTGCAGAGACTACTGAGCAGCAATGGCTGACTATCAGAAACAATCACTGCAGCTCGTAAATATTTTGCCACCATAAATAGAAGTATCATTATATTTAATTGAAATAAAAGAACGTGTTTAGCTGAGCTCATGAAAAGTTGACTTTTTGCTGATGCATGGTTTTTCCCAGGACTGTGACAGCATGTTTCATCAAACTGTCAGATGTCATGTACCGTGTCCAGCTGTACATTATATCACAAATAGGTTTGCTATTTGATGGAAGTCAGGGCTCTGCAGTGCGAGTATTACAAACGCATTTGGCCCTGAATATAGAAATGTGTGGAAATATCCTTTAGGAGCACTGTGCGAGTAATGATTAAAACCTACCGTAATGTTTTGTTACAACTGTGACCATTGTGATTATTATTTTTTTTTTTACTCGCATGCAAACACATTCCATTTGTTGTAGTTGCTTCCCAATAAAATCCTCCCACTGGTTCACTGATGGAAAGCTTTTACCACAACGACGAGACCAGACACGCACAATTTTGAAATTAAAAGCACTTGTTTCCTCGCGTCCTCTAGCATTTCATACACAGTCCACACATATCCTCGATATTCACCTCGTCTGGTAATATGAAACAGTGTCCTGTGTGTCTAGTAGGTATGGACCAATGTGTAAGTTATTACACACGCACACACACACACACACACAAGACCTAGCCTGCAGCACCAATACATCTGGTAATATATAATGTCAACAGGTTTAAAAAAAAAAAATTTCAATGTCTCAAAAAAGTTGTTTCAGTTCTTCAGTGTTCAAAAGAACTTGAACATGTTTTGAAAATCTCCTATTCAAGAAGCCGTCTTTCAACATTTAATGTTTTAAAAACCTGCTGAGTATTTAATAAGTTCTGCAGCTTTCCACTTCTATAGTCCTTCACCGTTTTTTTAGACCTTAATTGCACACAAACATGGGCTGTATAAATATGTATGTATTAAATTTTTTAATAAATCCTGTGTTCCTTGAACATATTTCACTGCTCTCCTAACTTTCTTTGTGTGCTCGCATTCAGGAGCAAATGTACCGTTTGGAAGAAGTTCTGCATAAAGCCTTGAATGTGTAACATGTGAGATAAAGCATGAATCAGCTCCAGCAAGTCGAGGTCATTTGATCAGGTTAATTATAAAGTGAACAACCAGGAGAAAACAGAACAAATTCCAGTTTCACTGCTTCCTTCCAATGTCTCAACCTCAGTGAGTGTGTCCATGTCTGTCAGGGCTACGTGCCAGCGGTGTTGTTCTAACAAATTATTCTCACTTATAATGCACTTTCTAATTGTTACCTGGTGTGTGTGAAAGGAACAAAACGCAGCCATACCCCCCCGACGAACATGCACACACACACACACACACACACACACACACACACACACACACACACACACACACACACACACACACACCACCTGTCAAGGATGTTGAAATCCTGGTAGGATGTCATCCGTTTCCATTTCTTCAGGCTAAACACCAGGGTCTCTCTAACACACACAGGCGCCTCACTGGGGTACGGATCAATCTTGAGCATCACAGCCGCCTACGGGCGCTCTCTCTCTCTCTCTCTCTCTCTCTCTCTCTCTCTCTCTCTCTCTCTCTCTCACACACACACACACACACACACACACTACAGTTATGCTTTGTGCCAGTGACCACGAAAAAAAGAAAAGAAAATAAATACAGTCCCAAATTCCCTTTTCCCTTCCTGAACAGTCTGAAGGAGGAAGAGGAGGGAGGAAGAGGAGGGAGGGGTAGAATGAGGGAAACATTTGCACTCCTTGTTCCAGAAACAACATCCAAATGGTAGCTGAGAGGGAAATGTTTCTTTAAATGTTTTGGAATGACTCTTTCATTACCCCCCTCTCTCTCTTTCTCTCAGCCTTTTCCTTCCCTCCTCTCTCTCTCTCTCTCTCTCCCCCTTTGCAACCCCCCAGACACACACACACACACACACACACACACACACACACACACACACACACATACATACTGCATTTGGCTTCCAGTTCACAAGACAGTTAGTTTGCCATATTGCGATAAGTGAGTTGCCAAGAAACACGCTCTCTGACTCCTAACACGTTCTGAGCCTCCATTTTCAGATTCTCATAAGAAACGTATCTTAATATCAGAGAAGAGAAGGCCTGCTGGAGATCAAGTCTGATAGAGATGACACACACACACACACACACACACACACACACACACACACACACACACACACACACACACACACACACACCATCTGTTATCTATCAGTGGTACTGGGAGCAGGGTTAGCTGGGGGGGAATCTCTATTGATCTCAGTTTTTTTTTATTCCCTGCAAGAAAAACATTCAAACAGTAAAACTCTGCTGTGCTATCCATCTCTGCCACAGCTAACTGGCACACTGACACAGGTAACCATTAATCCTGACTGTAAAGCCCGAGGAGAAGCCCTCACACACACACACACACACACACACACACACACACACACACACACACACACACACACAGAGCGAGGGAGGAGGGGGTGCAGGTTTGGCATACACACCTGGCAGCACATATTTTTCTGTATGAGTGCATTTATCCAGGCTGTGAACATGTGGTTCAAAGTGTGTTAATGATTTCATAATGTAATGTCTGGTTTTGCTTTGTTGCGACTCATTTAGAGGAAACGGTTTGTGTTTGCGAGCTTGTGACCTCAAGCTGAACACAAAACTTCACTTAGAAATGTCTCTTGATAAGTTGAAACACGTCAACTGTTAGTTTTACAAACCGCACCACAATGTGTTGACACCTGATGGCTTTCTCTCTCTGTACGATTGATTGTCCACAAAGAAATTACACAACAAATTTACAAAAGAGAATCTGATAAAACATGCACAACTATGCCAAATCTTCAAGATGCTCTACACATCCACCAAATCACACACGAGGGAAAGTCTCCTGTAAAAGCTGGATAAGATTCATTATCACACCTGAGATGAAAAGTAGGAAGTACAGTGTGGATCACACACATATTTTAGGTACATGTCAGACAACAATTCTGTTCTGCTACAACAAATCAGATGAAATAAGAGAAGTTGAGTTGTACGGTACTTCTGTGATCTCTCTAAAGAAAGCTTTATAGGACTTGACAGATATTTGGTTAAAATACTATTAATAGCCACTTGAAAAGCTGTTGGGATAACAAAAGACGAATGGCTTATAACGTTTGAAGAAATCCTCTTATTGGAAGTAAAATTCGTAACATTAAGATTCAGGATGGTGAAATCAGACTTTTAGATGTAATGATGAATGTGATTTTGTTTCTACTAATTGATATCTAATATCTATCTTTGCAGAATAGAATAAAGTGGAGACAAATACACTTTACTCTGCCATCACTTCTACAAGTAGCACATCACTCCTGATGATATAAGGGGTGTACGATCAAAGAGTATTTTTGTTGCTTGGTATTTAAAACTTAAATTACAAACTGCAGCCAAAACAGTTCAGTTAACAAAAAGTTTAGGAACAACACATGGTGCTATTGAAATGTAGAGCAGTTTGCAAATATGAGCTTGAAACAAGCTTTTGACCATAAAATAACGTGTAACATTGTGTAAATAGTAGAAAGATCACGGCAGGCTGAGATGTCACATTTGGATAAGAAGCTCCTGTCTTGATCTAAAATCTCATTCAACATCGTCTTTGCCGGTTTGGCTTGTTTAACAAGTTGAATGTATTGTATTCTAATTGACGGTATAGTTAACAGGACTACAAGCAAAAAGAGAAAAAAAAACATTGAAGACTAAGAAACTGGAATATCATAAAACGC
The DNA here is from genome assembly GCF_022577435.1 of Embiotoca jacksoni. Lineage (NCBI taxonomy): Eukaryota > Metazoa > Chordata > Actinopteri > Embiotocidae > Embiotoca > Embiotoca jacksoni. The sequence continues at coordinate 11,497,209 of NW_027185285.1, forward strand.
CTCGACACTGAACACCTTCCTAAAAAATAATAAATTACAACAGGCCGACATTTTGACCCGTCATAAAATGAGAAATAGGAAAAGCGGGGTGTTACTAACGGCGTTAACGATGGCTCGGTGAGCGATGATGCGTGACGGTGAACCGTACCTGAAGCAGGTAGATGGAACCGAGACATCTACATCACAACCCAGCCACAACAGTACAGCTCCACAAACACCGAGTTATTCACCTCAACCGAGGGACGAAAAGGAAATCAAACTGGTGTCTCGTTCCAACTCGCTCTCTGAAACTTGTTGCTCCGACAGTCAGATGGAAACACGTTTCGTGCGTGTTTGCACTCATAAATGTCCTGTGAAGATGGCAGGTGTTATTTTGACACTGCTCAATACCAGCAAATGGAAACGCGCTCTCAACAGACGCACACACAAGCTCAGCAAGTGTCCCAGACAGACAGCGAGAATGGCAAGCACAGTTGCATAGTCACACAGATACATTGACACGCATACGCGTTGAAGAACATACAGAAACATCAGACACTATATTCTCAGCTGCTGCAGCAAACAGTTTTCACACCGCTGATGTGCCAACTAACAGGAAATTAACTCATGTTCTACCATAAAACAATGAAATGGAATTAATGTTATATGCACTTCCCGAGTGGAGAAACTTGTACAAACAGGGATTAATTTGATCGATGTGTATTCTAGTCAATCCTCGGATGATTTTTAAAGTCAACAGCAGATTTCAGTCGAACCGTCACATGTGCAGGTCGACTTTGTGGCACAGCTGACTAAAACGTGATCCGTGTCGTTAAAACACCGGCTGAAACAGACTCTCCTCGCATGGCCTACCTGCTCTGGGTGTCTCTTTTATGGCACTTTTGGATTTTACTCAAGTGTCCTGGGAGGAATACTGTTGAGCTTATGTAATGGGACACGTAGAGACTCAACATGCAGCCAAACAGACAGACATAAGGCAGTGTGTGTGACCTTTAGTGCGCTGAAGGCTGTTGTTTGCGTTTAAGGGAGGGTTCTGGCAGAGTGAACGACTTAGCTAATGCTTCGGGTATTTCAACATGCCTCTGCACGCTTGTTTGTTCGTGTGTACACATACACACATACACACACGTTTCACATTTGTGTGAGTGTTGTATATGCAAGTGTTGTGTGTGTGTGTGTGTGTGTGTGTGTGTGCGTGTGGTTTGTCTGCCTCTGACAGGTTTATTGTTGTAGGGCAGCAGTGCCTTGTGCTTTCTCTTAAGGAGCCTGTTTTCTCTCCTGAAGGATTCAATTAATCTGAGAGGGGATGTGTCGGAGCCACATCTTCTCACACTCACACACACACACACACACACACACACTTCTGTGTCTTGAATACATATAAACACAGACTCACCACATTAATTTTAAGCGCAAACAGACACACGAACCAAGCAGCGTGGAAGACAAATTGGTATCGGGCAAGACATCTCTGGCCTGCCCTGCAAGCTGCATGAATTATTATACTTACACTCCCGTGCCCTGTATGTGTGTGCGTGCATGTGTGCGTGTGTGTGAGAGAGAGAGAGAGAGAGAGAGAGAGAGAGAGAGAGAGAGAGAGAGAGAGAGAGAGAGACTGAAAGAGAGAACAACCGAAGGGCTACCACATTTATCTAACCGTGTATGAATGTGTTGTGGTCAGGGTAAACCTCTTCCTTTCTATCTGCAGAGTCCCGGGGGGAAACCCCAGCCCAAACTGCACTAAGCACAATCACATGCTCCTATTCCAATACAGAAGACCTCAATCCTCTCATCTGCACTGATACGCACACACGCACACACTCACAAACACCAGCTTTAGCTCTTTGAAAACAAAACACTGCTTTCCACTTTAGAGATTGTGCCCATTGAGTTCTCCTTTTCCATTTGTCTTGAGCCGTTCCATCTGCCTCTATTGACCTTCCTTCTCCAGACTCACTACAATGCCTACATTTACCTCCGTGTCTCAATCCCACCTTCTGCTACTTCTTTGTAGACACAAAACAAAAATGTGTGTATTAAAGTGACAGAAGAGGTGGGACGTGGCTGGTTTGGGCGTATTATGCCTTAAGTCCCACAGTTGAGGCGTGCCGCCTGGCCTGAGAATTTTTTTTTGTCCCATATCATTTATTTTCATTACCAGATCACGTACCGATACCTCGGCTTTGATAACAGTTCGTCAACGATGCTCTCTAGAAAATCCATTTGAATAAAAAGTAAATTACATCACACACTATAGTATAAATCTTTAGTTTTTAGACGGGTAGAGTGAAACGCAGGGTATTTTCTCGAGCAACCATTTACAGATGTTCCCCAAACGCCTCACATGCTGTCGGCAGTTTAGACTGTCAACTGATCTCTGAGAAAAGCAATGAAAAAGAGCACTTAGCACCAAAACTGACACTTAAATAGGAAAAAAGCTTCAACATTTCACCTCAACAACAAAGTGCATGACATTGAATTCTTGCTACATGCCGTTGACAATAAAATATTCTGCTGCCACTGCAACCTTTTACAGTTTGGAGGAAATAAAAGCATCCCTGGCCTTGTCTCCTCAGTGCAGTTACATTTCAGCAGGTCCTATCTCTGCTGCTCTGAGGCACGAGAGGGAGGGAGGTGGAGGAAAGAGACAGATGGCCTCAATCTGGTGATGGAGGCACCGGCAGACCTCCAGTAGACAGAGGACCATTTACAGCCATTTTACATCTATAAACAGTGACTAATACCTGATCCTGTTTAGAGATAACCTGAGTAGATAGAGAGGAATAAGCACTGCTGGGGTTCAAGGGAATAGGACCTGCTGATGGGAAAATGATGTCTTCACAGATGGCATTTTTGCTGCAGAGTTTACAAGCTACACAAATGAAAACACATTATTTGAAGATTCGCAATGCATTTAAAACAAATGTTAAGCTGCCTCGCACGCCGGCGAATCCAGAATTGTGAAAATAAGGGAGACACTCTACTCCATTAAGTCAGGTAGAAATCCTATTTAAACTCAAACCAAAAAAAATCTAATAAGGGAGACTCGTGGGAAATAAGGGTGCGCTGGCAGCTATAAACAGTCAACCCTGCTATCAAGAGCTCAGCCAAAAACAACTGTGCAAAAAAAAAAAAAAAAAAAAGTGTTGAATTCCAAGAAACACGTGTAAACAAAAACAGTAGCAGGGCGACCTTGCCTCCTCTGATTGCACAGCAGGTCCTTGCGTGCTGGATTCATGCTGTTTATTGCGATTAAACTGAAACATTAAGAACATTTGCAATTACCGGGTAATTATTATGTAATAGGGTTGTATAGTGTTATTACAAACATGGGACTGAGATCTCCGTCAGGTTTAGTTAATGTAATGTGTGGGGATTTGATATTGAGGAGCGCCATAAAGCTAAATGACCTGTATCGTACCGTGGTGTGTTTTAGTGGGCGGGGGATGCGAGTGTGTGTAGGGGAGATGAAATCAGAGAGTGAGAAGGTCAGTGTGTGGGCAGAATAAAATGTATCCCGTTTTAAAAAGGAGTGTTTAAACTGGCAATCGGGGCTGGAACAGTGGTTGGGTCAATTCCACTTAAAAATATCCCCCTCCTCCTTCTGGCCACACACACACACACACACACACACACACACACACACACACACACACACACACACACACACACCACAAGCAGTTTTCAGCTCGTTTCAGAGCCATGGGTGGGGAAAAAGAGGAACATCACATCAGCCCAGCTGAAACACACGGCTGCTGCTGCAAAGGCATTTCACCCAGCTACAGTTTTTGCTTCTTGTCCACACATCCAATAATTCCATCTGAAAAGGTTCTACGTTATTCAGGAGCTTTAAAATCGGTTCAAATAGCAGCAGTAAATTGCGCCCCCGTATATTTCTTTGCCACAATACACCCATCAATCATCCTAACACTCCCCGCGGTGAGTTGATTTCATCTCTGACACCTTTTCATGTTCGTGTGTGAGTAGAGTGTGTGGCCTCTGTCGGTGTGTCAAATTAACGCTTCATCAGAGCCCTGCCCTGCGAGCACCGACTCGCTTTACTAGACCCCCAGTACCTCCAGCTCCAAAGTGCTGCATTGAACCCACGCTCGAAAGACAAGGACGGGGGAACACGTATAAAGTGAAATATCGTTATGTTTGGGCTTCACCTCTGACAAGAAACCAGAGAAACTGTAACTGTATCTCTGTCTGCAGATACATGACTTCAGAGGGATGCAAGTAACTCGATGAGAGCGTTTGTCAGACTTTCCATTTTCCAGAAGACACAGCAGACTTCTTTCTCTCGCACACAAAACACATGGTCTGAGCATAAATGACAGTGCACACTTCCCCCGTGACTGACCACAAAACCATATGCAAAAATACATCTTATCTTTTCTTGTGCAATGTTATTTTAAGGTTTGAAATACCAATAGCAACAGCAGACATCGTTGCGCATGCAGTGACAGTAAAAGGAAAATAATCTGCTCAGCAGGGAACATATACTGTTGACGATCTACTGTATACAGCTGAGAAATACATAAACACATTTTCACAATGTAAACAAACAAATGGTGAGCACCGTCAGATAATGCCACACTTTCTCTTTTGATTCTTTTTAATGGCCAAACACACCAAAACCATCCAATTTACACCCAAGAGTGCTCACACACGCACGCACGCCCTCCCTCCCTCCCTGTCCTTCCCTCGTACAGATTCCTCAATGTGCTTGAAGCAGCAGCGGGGGTGTCCAGCACAACTGGTACAAATGCATGAAAAGAAGCATTTGCCAAATATTCCAGCAGAGTGCTTTTTACTCCAAATACAGAACCACAGTTCTCACTCACACAAACACTCCAGCAGGGTGAGCAGGGGTCTGTCATCCCTCTACGGTCACAACTTTAACACCCTCACTCCGCCAAACACAGATACCCACGCGGGCTTACACAAACTGCTCTCACAGCAATGACGGCGTAATTGTCCAAACGCAATCAGAGACCACTGCACCCTGACCTGCACACTGCTGCAACAACACCTCCAACACAGCCCTCAGCAGTCGGACCAGTTTGTGCCTTAAAGCCGACGCTGTGCGTGTGCGTGTGTGTGTGTGTGTGTGTGTGTGTGTGTGTGTTGAAAACTGCCAAGTAATTTTCCGCTAATGCGTTGCCCATCTCGAAGGCTAAGAATCTTCAGCACGACCTGTTCACATCTGAAACTTGTCACAGCTTTACAGCAGCCACTCCTCCTTCTGAAATCTACATCTGGGTTCATTTCCCACATAAGCCCGACATCCAAGTGATGACCGCGCATGCTGCTACAGACAGCCACAAAGTGTGCGCATTTTTGCGCAGCGTTATTTCAAGTTAATATTTCATCATTTTAGGCGTGTGCCTTCGGGGCACACACATGTCCGAACCGAGCAGTAAAACATCGTGTACTTACTGTGGTGTGGATGTAGGTTAATAGCCGATGGCAGGAATTTTCCGGAGTGGAGAGGCGGCGGATGATTCGCGCCCAAGTGACCGGGCGAGGGAGGGATCCTCCCGGCTGCTGCTGCTGCTGCTGCTGCTCCGAGTCGGTGAGACTCCATTGCGAGCCCCGCCAACAACGGAGGTGGTACATGGACGGATCGGGGAGGACCAAAATCTCTGCCATCCATTATCCACAGTGGGGAAAGTTGTGAAAGGAAATTGTCCGTTCGGATAGGCCCCCTATTCCGAAAAAGCCAATATTCTGGCTATAATAATGTCTTTAGTTTTCCAGGCGATTCGGGCTCCTTTTCAGCCATCCTGCCAATGACCTATAAAATACAACAAGAAAACATCGCTTGATACACAATCTGAGAGCAGACTGCAGTGTGGAGCAAACTGTTGGAAACTGGTAGTTTTAGGATTTCTCCTCTTTTCGGCGAACAGGCGGCCCATACGTGGAATGACGCAGTTTGGAAAACCACTTCAAAAACTAAACGCTGGATATTAGCTGGCGGTCAGTAGGACCATACGAGTAGCTCCCGTTGTATCCTAAATGCAGGTCTAAACGCGGCTTTTTAACTCCTATCTAGAAAATTAGGACGTGAGGTCGGAGCGGCACTCCACCACCCCCCACCCCCCTCCACTGCACACCGAGCAGGCAGGCAGCCGCTCCGGCTCCGCTTCCCGGGGAACCAGGCAGGAGAGGAGCGGCCATGCAGTTGCTCTGCCACCGGCCAAGAAAACAGCCCCTCGATCCCGCGATGGAAACGCAAAACGTCCGAATTCTAACAACCGATTCTACCTTTTCCGATTACCCAGTTGTTTTGCTGGTTTAGCAGCAATCCAGGCAGCGAGCCGTGTAAGCCAATACACCATACATACTGGAGGCGCATCAAATATAAATTTCAAACGGGTTAAAAATAAATAAGGTCGCAAAAGCCTGCATCATTAATCAGCGGGGTTAGCGGTGTTTTGTTGCCGACAGATGCGAATTTAGTCCGGGTTAGTTCGCAATTGGACATGGGTGCTGCCCGAGGGGGAAAAAAAAAAAAATCAGAAGCCAACCCGTAAACACTTGAGTCCACTGTTTAAAAAGCTACAACCTCATCTCAAATGATCGACGCTTTAATCTAGACCTAACTTTAAACAAGTATTACGATATAATAGTGTGTTTTACGTTACAATTTGACGAATAAATCGGTTTAATCAGAATCCAGCCGAGCAAATATGCGCCTTGAATCTGTAAAAAGGTCGATATAAATTGATTGTGAACAACATCTGATTAAATATAATCTTCGCACACACATGCGCGTGTTATATTAAAAACCATTAAAAAAAACAAAAACGGAATAAACTTCAAGGGGACGACAACAAGCAATGCGACTTTATCCAACAAGGCAACAAGGAGATTAAAAATGTAGCTATAAAAAAAAATGTATCACGTAGAATCTAACCATTTTTTACACATCGCCCGGAAATAAACTCTGGCTAAACACTTAATGTGATGAATTGAAGCACAAAAACAAAAACAAAAAACAAGGCGAAAGTCAAGTTAACCTTCAAAGGCTGCGAGCGAACACACCACAGCAATGACTCGTGATATGCAGGCGGGCGGGAGCTGAAGAAGGGCTCGTTCAGAAATCACAATAAACCCCCCCTTTTTAAAAAAAAAAAAAAAAAAAATACACCAGACACAAATGTTGCCCGTTTGAAAACAGGTTCGGGAGGTTAAGAAGTTAAAGTTGGAGCCCCTCTCCGTCGGGCTCCATGCGGCACGGCGGCGGGGAGATCGCGCATTTTGAGCCACGTTTCAAACTTTTTCACGGTTCCATTAGCGACACAGCAAACTTTCTCGGAGGAAACGTTTCGCAAAAAAAAAAGAAGAAAAAAGTGGAGTTTTCACACCAACAACAGTCCCACTCTTCCCACCCCCCCCAAAAAAATCCAACATGTCGCGTGGAATAACCTCCGCGCCCTTTTCAATCACATTAGATCCCAAATTAGGTTTTAAAACGGCGAGATCTTTTAGCTGAAAAAAAAAAAAAAAAAAAAAAAAAAAAGGAGAGGTAAAAAGAGAAAAATGCATGCCGAGCGCTTACATGAATGGGGGAAATTATCGGGTAACGAGCTAAAAATCTCTCAAAAATCCGTCCAGGTTGCTGGGAGAAGTGGAGTAGTCCATTACAGGCTTGTCCGAAGGTAAACTAACTGGGGGTTAGCTGTGGGGGGAGAGAGAAAGCCCCTGACGCGTCCTCCTCAGCAATGAAACACAGCATTGTTTTGCAGGCCCCGCCCATCTCCTCTGCTGCCACCCAACCCAGGACCTTTTACATAGCGCCGTTCTGATTGGCTGCACCAAGTGTCAATCAAAGTCCCCAATGTATTAAAAAAAAAAAAAAAAAAAAAAAAAAAAACGCACTCTGGCCGTTCGCCAACACTATAAAACCAATTATGGAGCAAGGAGGTTGGGCTGTTTCAAGGTCCCCTCTCCCTTCAAGACTGAGTGATCAAAACAAGCAGTGGGTTTCTCTTTTTTGAGTGTGAGAGGGAGGGGGCATTTTCAAAGCGAAGCCCCCACCCACCCGTTTCCACGCTCATTATTATAGACGCTGGAAGATTGGAGATCGGGAAACGGAAAGTATGGGGGCGTTGTGGCCCTTAAAATATGATTGCACAGGTTTTTAATGTAGTGTGGACCTCAGTTTACTTTCTCTCACCAGGTAGCAGTGAATAATTAACTTAGTCAGTGAATTACTTTCCATTACACACCTTTACTCCCCCCCTCCCCCCCAAAAAAGGGGAAAAGAATGCCACCTCAAGGAAAACGTCAAACTCAATAACAATCTCACAATTTGTCAAGGCGCTACTATTAATTCCAATTGAGTCTATCATTTGTGCAAACACAATTCGGTCGTTAATTGTTTCCCCAGACTCAACACAAACCACAATAGGCCAGTGTGGTTTCAGGAAAAGGAAATATGAGTGTTCCAAGCAAAACACATGTTAGCTCATCGTTCAGACCGAACCTTATCTCGGGGAGTCACTTAAGGAAGGGATCAAACATGAAAACTTTATTTTTTTGCACATCATGCCTTATCTTTATTCCATCATGTACAATTAAAGCCTGTAAGCGTATGATTAACAATTTAATTATAGTATGTCTTCACTCATCACTTTGATAGGTCTGATGCCCGATTTCACTGGTCATATCGAGGCATCCAATATTCTGTACGTCATATCAGACAGAAATCAACAGAGACTGTTGTCGCCTTCAGGATGATTACATTTTTGATTCCCTAAAACCGATTTCTCCCAGCGAGGAATAATGCCAAGCTTTCAGTATGCAAATAGCCAAGGCAGGCTGTAGGTGAAACAACGCTGGGATGTCTCCTTCTGCATAATCTGCACCGAGTTTGAGCGGACACACACACACACACACACACACACACACAGATTTGCATTAGAAGAGGAGAAAAAGTGGCGTACTCAATTAGTGTTATTATGTTAAAATTCAGAAGGGGGGGGGGGTCAACCTTTAGTGACAACCGGAGCTCTAATAAACCCTTGCATGGTTTCGCTGCCTCTCCGAACAAACACGTTAGCATCCATTTAGTTTTATTGTCCAACATGTTTTATTTGACGAGAATTTTACTATCTGCGTTACATAGTTGCAAAAAATGTTGATTAAAAAAAAAAATCGGAGGCGGTTTCAAGCTGCCCTTGCTCCCCTCCTTGTACTCCTCCAGCCCCTCCTCCTGCACTTTGTCGGTTTCAAGGCGGCCCTCCTCCGGTAGCTTTAACGGAGACCCAAATCGCTAAAAGAGAGGAGGGAGAGCAGTGCAGGCTCAGCCGAAGAGTTGGCTGCGGTGCGGACACTTTCTAACACAACATCGGGGAAATGTGTGGGGTTGTCCGGTGTTCCGACGCTCCTGGTGGTCACACCTCGTTGGGTATTTTTTTTTTTTTTTTTTGCACAATCGGACCACGACATCACAGCCGAATTGAGCAAAAAGAAGAGGCCGAGCAGCGACTGCCCTCACCCCGCTGACCTGTCTGCTTGCAGCGCCTATCGCTCCTGACGGGACCCGGGGAGGGATTTACCAGGCGGAGATCAGAGTGATGTCCCGGTCAGTCTGAAGGGACCAAGCCGGCCTTTGTTCTCCAAATCAGTCAGACTGGGAATTCAGACAATGCTTTCAAATTAGGGCCCTATTATTGCTCTCTTTTCACTCTGCGTGCAGGAGGCAGGTTTCATCTTCTCCTTGCTGTTTTTCTTGTCAAATACCGCGGCTTTTGCGGGGGCTGCCTCCACTTTGAGGTGGGTATGGTCACTGTATGGGTTGTGGAGCGTCGTGGTGGCATTCATAACAATTTTATGAAACAGCTTACTCATGATTGCCTCACATTATAAAGGTTACAATATACTTTATGTCGATTTTACGCATGTTTTACGCACGCGTTTACTTCAGTTGTATAACAAAAATTATTATATGCATTTTAATTTTTTTTTTAAATTACTCTGACTATATTATGAAATAAACTTGTCATTGCGTTTCTGTGTAATTGAATTTGCACGTTATTCAGCCTAATAAATCAGTGCACCTACAGAGCAACAGCCATACAATGAACAATGTGTGGTTTATGTCCAGGTTCTTAATAACAGACAGTACTATCTATTTATTTCTAAGTTATGCTCCTAGCAGGGATGTATTACTTCAGGAACAGATGGGACCATTTCCATTTGGTAGATTATGGTTTTTTGTTTTTTTTTGGCCTATACACCAACTGGGTTCTTTGAGGATGATCCAACTTTTAGGCTCCAAGCTTGTGTTCCATGTTGGGCTGTGGTGGGAAAGTACTGAAAGCCTATGATTTATAGCCCAAAACGCTGCTGAGTCAATATAATACCACAGCCATGTTTTTTTTTCATTCCACTAACATTTTTTATTCCACCAACCAAGAGATTACAGAACGAGAGCATTTGTTATGTTTTGCTTGCTCTTATCTTTGCCTGAACACCATATCTTTGGCTGTCCAAATATCATAGCTGGAGTTTGAGTTAATTCTGCCCTATCAGCTGAAGGATCAGGTAAATGATTTAATTTGATGGACAGACTATCTGATTTTCTTCGGGCATGCGGCTGCATTAACCCACAGGGGACAGAGCACGGAGACAGCATTGATTAATTCAGCTGGGGGAAAGAAATACATAAATGCAGAAGGATGTCTGCCTGTATAAGCACCCACCTCAACAACAGCACTTCAGTCAGCACATCTCACTTGGGGTAATGTGCTCATAAACCCTGAATGTATGGTCATGTTCCCAATCTCTACAATATGAGCAAATGAGAAGCAGAAATTAATTTTTTTTTAAAACCCAGTCCTAATACTTTATGTTACCTCTCCCAAACACCCCCCTCTCTCTGTCTCTCTCACACACACACACACACATACACACCAAAGAGCGCCTGCATGCCCACAGGGCTAAATCATTCGTCCTACCAAGTCTCACGTACTGTATTGTCACTGTAGCAACTGTCACTGACTGCACTGCAGCAAGATAAATGCAGAAAGATGTTTGTGAAAGAACCTAATTGCCGTTTCCTGATGGACCACAACAACCAGAAAAAACACACAATAAACATGCCAGTGAGTCTGACATCACCGCACACACCAACCCCCCACTTGAAGCGGACAAGCATAGACACATGACTCTCATGGGGTACCTGCCAATCATCCGACTGTGCCTTGCAGGGTTTTATGATGGACCACTTGTTAGGGGATGGAGTGTGGGTGGGGGAGTCATGGGGGTGGGGTGTTGTGTGTATGGGGGTTTGGGAGCTTTCTGCTGGAGGACAAACAGCTGGCCACAGGCACACTGCCCTGACAGCCATAAGACAAAGTAATAGCAGATAACATGAACACACAGGAAATCCAGATACACATGTGAGCACAAATATTCCCACTTCACTCCATTTCAGCCTGAGCTTCAATAAAATGAGCTATCACTTTTGGATGGGTAGTTGTGTGCATGTGTTATAAATGCATGCATATGTATGGTCATATAGGAGCTCCCATACATAACAGGTTTATTGCTATAGCAGTATTAATCGACCATGCACACAACACTACAGCCAGAACAAAAGAAGTGAAAAAAGCTGACACTTACCATAACAAAACATTTAATCTGCAGATTCACATTAGCACTCAGAAGCCTGTATAGTTGGCATTGATTTTAAAAACATTGAAAAATAAATAATCTGGAAGTGTTACAATGACAACGACATGCATAGAAGTCATAGCAAAGAGATTCCCATCTGCCACTGCCTCAAACCAACATGAGGGTTGGGGGTGGGGGTCTGTCAACTGTGCACGCAAGCTTGCAATAACCACGGTGTGTATTTCTGGTGCTTGGTCCTGTCCCTGACTCATGCGGCCAGAGCTCTGAGAACTGGTGAGGTTTTTCTCTTGAAAAAACGTCTAGCCTGGCCGCAAGCAGAAGGACTCAGCAGAAAAGTTCAGTGGCAGTGTGTCCGGACCACTGAATCCTGTCTGCCGTTGTGCATGCTATCCTTCATTATTATTCAGGATTGTAGAGGGTGGGATGATCTCTGGGGTCCATCTTGGGTATAGAATTTTTGATTTGAGTGAAATATGGGGGGGGGGGGGGGGGGGGGGGGGGGGTTGAGCCACATGGCCAGTTATTAAAGCCTCCTGTCAGTCAGTGCCTCTCTGACAGAAACACTTTACACCACACCAAATAACATCCAATGCAGAGAGGGTGCATTACCCCCAGTGAACATGTCACCCTCTGTAGAATGAAAAACACTCTGAGGGCTGCAAAAAGAGGATGTACAGTATTTGAGTGTGATCTATTTTTCTCTGCTGGCCTCCTTCTGTCAGCAGTGGTAGCCTTCTATTTGCCTTTCACCCAGTTTATACGCCAAACTAGACTCATGTGGTGCAGCGGCCCCATCTGTTGGGGTAAGATAAGAACTGCACACAAGCTGGATCAGTGACCTGACCAATGGAGCTGCTCTAAAGCTGCACGGCTGTAGTAAATGCAGGAACACACTAAGCCTCATTTTCTGACAAATTGTTCCCCCTCTGTGTCGTTCCTCAAGGGAGGACATTGTGCTGTAGCAGACATTTTTGAGCCGAATGCCTCATTCACTCGCACAAACACAGACCTGCAGTGCTCACACCTGCACCGACAACACACCCACCCACCCACCCACACATTCACAATAGCCACCAAGACAAGAGCAGAAAAATGGGATGCACACACACTCACACACACACACACACACACACACACACACACACACACACACACACACACACACACACACACACATGTACAGTAAACTACACACATGTCAAGCACTGTTTCCCTGGCAGTGAGTGTTTTGCTGGCGTGGCAGTAAAAGGATATCAGAGGGAAGCAGTCTCAGCAGAATCACAGGGGCGCGGTGGGGTGGAGGTGGTGGAGGTGTGGGCTGCAGTGAGATGTAATAAATTTCCAATACCAAACACACTTGATCTTCACTGTGTATGTGAGTGCACCGCTAGTCTGCATGCATATATGAATTCATATTGATGCAGGCGTACACTTCTGTGTGCACAGGCCTCCATGTAGCCCTGAAATACTGCATGAAAGTAGGAGAACCTGATTAATGGAGGCTGGATGACTTTGGTTCTAGTGCTGCTGTCTGTGTTGTCAGAAACAGGATATGATGCATAGAGCATGAGGGTGGGGCTGCACCATTCACCTCCAACAATCCATCTTTCATCTCTGTAATATACAAGTGTGGAGATCTGTTATTTTTAGAGGTGCACATGGAATAGGTTTGTATCAGCAGACGCTCTGTTCCCACAATTTTTGGGAAACCTTGCATTTTTTTTAACTGATGTACAGAACACACATTTCAGGCTCCGATTCACTGTCCATTACACAAGCTCAATAATCCCTATCAAATCATAATCAAATAACTTTATTCTTAAAGATGGGAATTCCAACAAAAAAACACGGTTTCATCTCTAGCTCTGTCCATAAGCGTTAATATTAGTCAGTGTGGTGAAATGCAGAAAATAAAGTCATCAGGGAGGACCACGCCTCCCTTTTATTAAGACTATAAATGAGCCTTCACTGCCATCTGCTGTCTGAACTGTGCAACTGCTTTAGATTTTTAAAGGGCGACCTAACTATCAGAACAAGTTACTGAAGCCAGTGAGCTCCAACAGACAGCCTGGGGTCATTTATAGCTAAATAACAATCCGTGACCTCATGATGATGTCATGATGAGATGCCTCAGGGTGGTAAATTGGCTTTAATGTTATTATGTAACATTTGGAGACTGACCTGCGTCCTCATCCTGTAGGACTGACTGACCTCACTGGGGCCTGTCCTCACCTTTCAGTCCATATGTTTACACCCTGTCACCTGAGCCGGGTGTAAGCAGCTAATAGGTCACAATGAACCCGAAACCACAGAACAGCAGAGAAACATAGATACGTGAAAACAGAGTAAGTTGGCCGGTCTCTTCACAAAGCACATTTTCAATACTTTTAATAACAATAACTGAGATAACAGCTTGATTTATTCTGTGTAGTACCACTCGACGGTGAGCAAGGAGTATGTGTTAATAGCAAGGCTGTTCTGATGGGTAAGCCAGATCATACCGCACGCGGTGTATCTGAAGATATGAAAGACTCCTCATGGTGTTTGTTTATGACTAGGCACCATCACTACTGAATAGGTCACTGAAAATAAAAAGCAACATGTAGGCCGTACATGTGATCAGAGTATTGTCCGGTAATTTATCATTCAACTTTTGATTCTTGCCTCTCATTTCTGACAAACTCGGGTCTTGTACTGCTGCTATTAGAAAACGGTTGTCAGAGGTCTCTAGAAGAGAGGCATGCAGCTGCTGTTTAAATACAGCATGTTTGGGGTTGTCCTATATTTGTAATCACACTTTCAATTATTGAATTGACCTCCCTTCGGCAGACAGTTGTCTGAGGAGCTAAAACTAGAAATGCAACACTTCCTCACGACAAGTTTTTTTTTACAACTTGTGAAGATCCGGCAGGAGCTGCAGGGCTCTACAAGGTCAGCCGTCCCGTGACCTCAACAGCTGCCTGCATACATGTGGTGTACATGGGATCAGACGGTACTATGGCCTGTAGTTTTATGACGCGTTTCTCTGGTCATACCTGCGGCACCTAAATCGATATGTTGAGCACTCTGCTGTCACTGGTGGTTTGATTGAATAAAAGGTAAACATGCATTCATCAGCAGAGGCCTCATTAGAACTACGCAAGAGCCAAAGTTTTGCCTGAACTGTCCAGTAGTTGTTTCAGGAGTCAACTTTAGGACTCGTAGTATTTGTTTCCAAACTTTAGTTTAAGATTGAGATTTAAATTTCCCTTTAAAAGAAGAAACCCACATTTAAAGACTGAAAAACATCAGCACGATGTACTAAAAGTGTATTTTTTTTTTTTCTATACCTCATTTTTGACAGCTCAAGGGAAACGGGGCTAAACTTGAACTGCTGCCTTTACATATTATTCATCAACTTTGTTTTGAACCATGTCCTTTACCGTTAGCGTTCTTGCACATCCTTAAAGCTGAAATACTGAAAGTCTTACACCCAGTTAAATGAAATATTTCACACAAGACAAGAGTCAGACATCATGTCGGAACACATGTGCACTTTATTGGGATCGTTTAGTCAGTGTACAGGTTGGCCCCACCGGTCTGGCACCCCATGTTACCCCATTATGTCGAGACCCCTCGCCCCACCACCCCGGGGATGAAACCTCCAATAGGGGGAAGAAGAGGTCGCGATTGGGTTTTGCATAACAAAAACAAAAAAATTAACAGGACCAAGATATTTTTTAAGGCTGAAAGTACAAAAAACCCAGACATAATTTACATACAAGCGATACTACAACCATGTTTAAGTATGCGCCAACCACTGGGCAGCCTTCACAGAGGCGAATACGTGTCTGAACAATGCAGTTAACATTTGGAATCATGTGTCTGAACAATGCAGTTAACAAACATTTGGAATGACTCAAAGAAAAAACAAAATGTACATTTTTTTAAGTCCCCAGATGCAACTGCAGAACCCTGGGGTGCTTTTTCTTTTTAACCTAGCCAAAACATTACTGTCTCCTTCATCGTTCCAGTTTTTTTTAAAATCCTGAGTCAAGCGCCAAAAATAACTGAAGCCATGCCAATGAGTTGGTCATCTAGGCTCTGCGCCTGAGTGTGTATGAGAAATGTGTGGTGTGTGGTTGTTTTGCACAGAGCTGAAGTTGTCGGGCGTTTGGTCGGGGAGGGGGAAGGAGGAACAGTCTGTTTAGAAGCATTTGCGGTGGACGATGGAGGGGCCGGACTCATCGTACTCCTGCTTGCTGATCCACATCTGCTGGAAGGTGGACAGAGAGGCCAGGATGGAGCCTCCGATCCAGACAGAGTATTTACGCTCTGGTGGGGCAATGATCTGCAGGAGGACAAGGGAAACGGCGTTAGCATTGAGCCTTTTCGTCAAGATACGCATTTGGCTAATCGGACACGCTAGCAGCAACCGAATGCCACCGTGTAGCCGGTCAGCTCACCTTGATCTTCATGGTGGATGGGGCCAGGGCTGTGATCTCCTTCTGCATCCTGTCGGCGATGCCGGGGTACATGGTGGTACCTCCGGACAGCACAGTGTTGGCGTACAGGTCCTTACGGATGTCGACGTCACACTTCATGATGCTGTTGTAGGTGGTCTCATGGATTCCGCAGGACTCCATACCTGAGGGCAGAAACCAAAACACTCGTCAGCAAGTGGCCGCGCAGCGTAAACACGAGCCGTCGGCGCGTATTCAGCATGTAGAGCGCGTGTTGGGTTTAAGGCGGGTGAACGTACCAAGGAAGGAAGGCTGGAAGAGGGCCTCTGGGCAACGGAACCTCTCGTTGCCGATGGTGATGACCTGTCCGTCGGGCAGCTCGTAGCTCTTCTCCAGGGAGGAGGAAGAGGCGGCGGTACCCATCTCCTGCTCGAAGTCCAGGGCAACGTAGCACAGCTTCTCCTTGATGTCACGCACGATTTCCCTTTCGGCTGTGGTGGTGAAGGAGTAGCCACGCTCTGTCAGGATCTTCATGAGGTAGTCTGTGAGGTCGCGGCCAGCCAAGTCCAGACGCAGGATGGCGTGGGGCAGGGCGTAACCCTCGTAGATGGGCACTGTGTGGGTCACACCATCACCGGAGTCCATGACGATACCAGTGGTACGACCAGAGGCGTACAGGGACAGCACAGCCTGAATGGCAACGTACATGGCGGGGGTGTTGAAGGTCTCGAACATGATCTGTGGGGGAGAGGAGAGAACATTTTAGTTTCCCAATCACAGCAAACGTATTTTGCTGTTGTGGCCACTGCACTCCCTACATGCATTAGAGTGAGACTGAAGTTAGTAGAAAAAAAAAAAAAAGTGCAGAAAGCACACATTCCTTCACACTTGTGCATGTCAGATGGCTATTAAGTGCCACTCTACTGGCTCTGCTAAACATTATTGACACAAGTGCAGATAAAAGCACACCGTCAAGAGACCTGTTGATGATAGATCATCTTATAGGAGAGAAGTCCTGGAGGAGAGGGGGAGGAAGGAGCAAGTGAGAATGGAATAGAGAAGGAAACTAAGGAGATGACGTAAAAGTCAATACTTTAATCTACCGTCTGGCTAAACTGGAAATGCTCAATTCTGCACAAGTGAGGGTGTGTACCTGGGTCATCTTCTCCCTGTTGGCTTTGGGGTTCAGGGGGGCCTCTGTGAGCAGGACAGGGTGCTCCTCAGGGGCAACTCTCAGCTCATTGTAGAAGGTGTGATGCCAGATCTTCTCCATGTCATCCCAGTTGGTCACGATACCGTGCTCAATGGGGTACTTCAGGGTCAGGATACCCCTCTTGCTCTGGGCTTCATCACCAACATAGCTGTCCTTCTGGCCCATACCCACCATCACTCCCTGAGGAGAGCAAACAGTTTGTTAATTTAACCAAACAGATAACGGACATATGGGGCTTTCCAGTCAAGTTCCAGGCTGCCACTCAAAACACATGTACTTCGGTGTAGAAGCTGTGAGGTTGTTAAATTAATGCCAAGTATAACTGGACTACAAAGAAACTGAACAAAACTCGAGTCATTTTCAGATGGCATCCAGTTAAAATTTTAGAATTCAGAGATGATTACTTTAATGGTGATTGCCTGCATTTAAAATAAAAGACAACAAAATGCTTAAAATGCAAATTCTGTGTTTATTCAACTCGAGAGTTGTACTTTATTCTGTGCACATCACCAACCTGATGTCTGGGGCGACCGACGATGGAGGGGAAGACAGCACGAGGGGCGTCATCTCCGGCGAATCCGGCTTTGCACATACCGGATCCGTTGTCAACAACCAGTGCGGCGATTTCATCTTCCATGGCTGAACTGTGAAAGGAGGGGGAAAAAAAATAAAATAAAATATTGTTAAAACACTCAAGTCTCACATCCGCCTATCAGCAGCTGCTCCACAGTCATGAGCTCCCCCCCCCCCCTCCCCCACCCCACACACACACACTTCCTGTTAACTAGGTGCAGTTCACCAAATCCGCCGCTGGGTGGAGCGCGAGCGCAAACATTCCGACCAAGCCAGACAAAAGGAAGTGGCACTGCATTCTGTTATTACCATATAAGGACATGGTTCGGTTTTGAGCAGCTTTGCGGCTACCGGCGTCGTGGCGCGCGGCCAGAGCGGCAGAGCACGAAGAAGAAGAAGAAGAAAAAAAAAAAAGGAACATTCGACATTATCAGACCCGGCGGCGCGAGACCACTCCCTCTGGTTCACGAGCTCAACCCCCCCCCCCACCACCACACACCCCCCTCCCCCCCATTGTTGCTCAATCATATTGGTTTTTTAAAACGCAACAGAAATCTTTAAGGTTTTAATATCACTGCGTCATTACTCCAACCGCCTCATTAAATTTCACAACGGCCATCCGACACGACCGAGTACATCTTTTACTTTACGAGTCAACATTCTATTAAAAAAAAAAAAAAAATTAAAAATTAAAAAAAAAAAAAAAACTCAAAAAGCCCGTGGACACTTATTAAAGTTCATTTATAAGAAAAAAAAGAAGTTGCATAATGAAGTCATGTTGACTCATGAATGGGTCACAAGTCCTTGACTGATGATCCATTTCCTGAAAGCCACGCCTTTTCCAGGAGTGGATGGTTTTTTTTTTTAACATTTGCAATTTCCTCCTTTCGTCGTGTTCAAGGTTGTCGAGACAGGAATTCATTACGAAGTATTAATCATTAAAAAAAATCAATTAAAAAAAAAATCAATCCATTAATCAATTTATGCATTTTGCAGGCCAAATATTCTTGGCTTTCTTAATTAGAGTGGCCCTTAAAAAAAAATATATATATATATATATATATATTATTATTATTTTATTTTTTTAAGATCGTAAAGCTGAATCTAACACGACTAACCGGGGGACACGCGAGTTTCTCCATGGCAACCGATCCCGATATAAAAGCGCTACTGTTGCAAGTCTGAAGGGCGTGCTAGCATGATGTGGCTAGGCTAAAATATGCTAAAGTAGGTCACACCCCGCCGCATCGGGCGCACAAAGGGGAGCAGCCGAGATCAAGACAACCTCAACTCGAAAAGCCTCTTTTCGAACTGCCCCGCTTCGGGGAGGGCGGAGGACGGGGACGCAAGCCAAGACCGAAATACTGCAAAAAAAGTTGCACCGCTACGCGGAGACAAAAACCCGGTTTTGGTGCGAGCCGTTGACTTACGAGGCAACATTCACCAGAAGCCGGCTACATCCATCTGGACCAGCGGCACCAAATTTACTTGCCACTACTAAAAACCTACCCAAAACAATAAAAATACAGATACTGGGTGTTTCTTTATTTGACTTTAACTTTAAAAAAAATAAATCAGCAGTACAGTTGATGTATGACAGGACAAAGAACCTCGTGGTCCCTCTGCCATTTTTTTTTTTTTTTTTTTTTTGCATTCAAATTAAAAAAAACATTTTAGACAACTGCATAAATTTTTTTTTTTTTTTTAAAAAGACGTTGTCAACTAAATGTTTACTTGATAAACATTCTATAATTAGAAATATGTAAATGTTGGTTTCTGTCTACTTACCTTTGGGTGGGGGGGCTTTTCGCTTTAAGGGAACCGGTTTCAGGCAAATGATATCCCGCACAAGCTGCGTGTGACGGAGCTGAGAGTGAATCCGTTAGCTGTGGGCGCTTGTGTTTTATACTGCGTCAGTTGCCCGGCTCTCGCCATAAAAGGTAAACTTTCGGAATTGCGGCCTCTGATTGGTCCAGCGTCATGCACTGGGGCACGTCGCGTGCACGCTGTGGTGCACTGAGCGCTCGCGATTTGAGAGCGAGAGAAGGGAGAGAGGGAGGCGATAATAGCGACAGGATTGTAGAAAATAAAAGGGAAGGGATCGGCGTCGCGAGGCCTAATACGTCTAATCTCTCGATGTAATGTTTTACATACAGGCTAAATGATATATAAAGTTTTAATATGTGTGCAATTCGTCTTCCGCACCTGATTTTTTGGTGGTTATGCATACTTGTATAACAAAAAAAGAAAGAAAGGAGCTCACCACCTAAGACTCCTCCCTGTGAAGGCTGCTGAGGCCCAGGACTTTTTTTTTTTTTTTTTTTTTTTTTTTTTTTATCCAAAAGGCTATTCTCCCTTCCCGGATCTTCTCTGTAGAAATAGCAGATATTATTTTGATATTTCAAACAATGTGAATGTGATGCTAATGTTGCTGTCCACTTTGTAAACCGGCTGTAGTCTCCTCAGTGGGAGTCACAGCTACTGCATCACCAGGTCAAACACATGACTCACATAACACACACACACACACACACACACACACACACACACACACACACACACACACACACACACACACAGTAGTGGAACTGCCCTGCCACAGGCTGGGGAATGACCACTTAGTGTATGTAGGCCACCTTAATCTGCAAGTTCTTGCTTTTGAAGTGAATTTTTTTTTTTGATCAAGTATTTGTGCTTTGTGGCGACACGATCTTGGGCTCCTCCTGAGTATCCTGTCACTGTATGCTTGCTACCTCTCCCTTTTTCTCTCTCCCAGACATACAATAGTAAGACAAAAGGTGTGTCAGTTCAGGATCTGTTAGCAGTCTCGGACTCTTGTGCTGCCTGTAATGTACTTTCAGTCATGTCATTTACTTATTTACAGGATGTCAGTATGATCACTATGAAGCAGGAAGTGCCAAGCCCATATCAGAGAGACCATCAGCACACCCAGGCCTCCAGCTTAATCAATAAAACACCTTTTGGTTTTTGTCCTGTCAGCAAATAAAGCACGGACACTTACAAACACATCGCTCTTGGTTCTTTGCCTTATTCATACCCTGAATATGAGGCCCATGTGACACTATCTCAGACTTATATTTTAATGCTAATCTTGGGCCCTTTATGCTAGTAAACTTTACATCCCTCATTCACTGCCATACTCGGGTTTAATACGACATCATGGCATGATGTCTACTATACTACTAAAATAGTATGTTGGGGTTTTAAACTCTGTTCTTGTCCTTTTCTCTAATCCCACTCTTCCTCTGTTGTCTTCAATTCTTCTTCCACCGTCTCCTTAATATACAACACATGACACACTTATTCATTCATTCATTCATTGTGCTCCTAAAATATAAATATATATGTCTGTGAAATGGCAGGGTGGCCTGCGTGCCATTTAACACTATAACACTGAGACTTGCAGCAACTTCTTCTCTTCCTCCTGTACCACTTCCCCTTCCCCCCCCTCTCTCAATTGCATCAACTACTGTGTGTCTGTTTTTTTTGTTCTTTTCTTCTCTTCCTTGTCTTCATTCATGCTGCCTAGTTGACTTTAAATGGACATTATTGTGTTCTCCACGTGGCTCACAGCGAAGTGATCCTGCAGTGTGAAACAACATGGTGTAACTGCCCTCAACCTGCATAATCTGATCTATTAATCAGCCTATTATCAGTTCTTTGAAGCCATTTTTACACATAGCCCTGCTGCTCCCAGGCTAAAATGATTATTTGGAGGTGGAAAACATTTATGAAAAGGGAACAATAAATGCTGGACCTGTCAATTCATTCATGTTGAGTCAGTGTTTTGACTCTTTTGAGAGTCTCTTTGTATGGACTCATACAGACGCTTTTAGAGGGTTTACGCATGGAAGGAAGGGTGTTTGTGGTGTTCAAAGGTCTACTGGTTCCACGTACTGATTTACAGGCCTTAAATCTCATCATTAAGGGTCAAATCTCAAACCTGGTTTATCCCCGTCTGAGCTATGTCGGCCCAGAAACACGTGTTTTCATTTACATTTGTCTTACCTGTGTTAGAATTGCCTTTACGATGTGGTAAAGATAAAAAAAAAAATTTAAAAAAAGAGGCTTGGTCCAGGTTACGCTGTTAAGAGAGTTTTGAACAGAACACCCTGAGAGGATTGTTACTCCATGTTGATGCTGTAATGGCACAAACAGGGATTGGCTGGGAAATATGTAATCCAGCCTCAAAGGAGTGCCTCTGTATTTTCAAATTCACATTGTGCGTCTGTAAGCTTGCACATGCATGCATGATTGCATCATTGTTCTGTCTCAGCCTGCTCAGATTCAGGTGAACAGGTACAGGCACGATAAATTCCTCTTTATTTACTCCTGAGCATAGAATGGAATGAAGTTAGTTTCTATATTACTGTGTTAAATCACTGTCAGGTATAAGTAGGACTTCGGGTGTATTTATGTATCAGGGTTTACGGCTCTCTGGTAGTAAGTGAGAGGTCTCTGGTTAAGTGGTATGTTGTCAACACTCTTCAGTGGGAATTTCAACTTGCCAAGTGCTTGGAATACTGTCCTGGAAAGACTTCTCCTCTCGTGTATCATAACAGTGTGTGTGTGTTTGCTTACACCCCGAGTGCCAGCTAAAAGGAGGCTCTCTGAACCTTACTGCTATAAAGCCACCTAATGAATTTTTCGGAGGATTTTTATTATTCGGACAGGGGTTTACACACACTCACTTGAGGTGCTGTGTATAATAACTATGATCCGTGGTTCTCCAAATAGACCACTTGTCAAACTTAGTGACACTTTAGCGGGATACAGAAGTGGAAGGTTGGGACTAAAACTTGTCATTTGGAGTCAGGGAGGGTCCGACAGCTACAGAAAATGACCTGTTAAAGCTGTCATGAAAACACCTTGTTATAAGTGTGTCATGTGTTGTATGTTCCTCCAAAATGCAACTTGGTTAGCAGCTACGACTTAAAGTTCACAACAAGAGTTGATACAAAGGTTTTCAGTCAGATGAATTGTCTGGGTGATCGTGCAGACATGGATTGAACACAGTTGTAATTTACAATGTTTCAGGTGGGAAAACCTCCTAAATTTACGAGCCTTACCAGCGATAGTAAAAGTCCTACAGAATGTGTGTAGGATTTTTACTATCTAAAGGCCTCGCTGCACAAATAGCTTACATTGGTAAAGTAGCCTGCATGCATCAATTGTCCAACCACATGACCAACAGTTTTTCCCATGATGTAATGGTTGATTACCTCATTTTAAATCATTAATTGTCTTTTCACAGTGGCTGGACTGTCAATTAGTGGGATGGGATGTTTTTAGTAATGAGCTGTCCTGGTGTAAGTGGAATTTCCTACATTTAGATGGAGCCTTACTAGCGGTTTCTGCCTGTTTGTGGTCTTTATGCTATGCTAAGCTAAACATAGCTGCTTACTAACTATAGCTTCATATTGTCCATATATATAATTTATAGGTAGTATTGATCTTCTCATTTTAACTCTTGGCATAAACTTAAATACGTGTATTTCCCCAATGGTGACCTAGTCCTTTAAATTATTGCCTGTAAACACATACAACCACAAATGACAGTTTTTCCAGAAGTCCAATGTGGATGTACAGTACAATTATCCACTCTTAGTTAAAGTCATTGGATGTTCAGCACCTGAAACAGCCTTGATTTACATTGTATAAGTAAAACGACAGGTGCTCTCGGTCACTGTTGTGCCTTTGGTCTGCTGAAGTCAGGCATTATCGTGGCATGTGACAAGTCAATCAGTAACCCTGTCCCACTGCAGCACGTGTGCTTATATGCGCATGTGTAATTCAGCGGTCAAAGAACTCAGAATGACAACAGCTAATCATAACCAAGCATTATCTTTGATGACATGTGCATTTCTGTATATGAGTAATTTATTGCTCAGCGTTAGATAGATAGATAGATAGATAGATAGATAGATAGATAGATAGATAGATAGATAGATAGATAGAAAGATAGATAGATAGATAGATAGATAGATAGATAGATAGATAGATAGATAGATAGATAGATAGATAGATAGATAGATAGATAGATAGATAGATAGATAGATAGATAGATAGATAGTTACTTTATTAATCCCCAAGGGGAAATTCTTTCGCTGCAGCAGCATTTATAGATACAGTAAAGAAATAAAATAACAGTAAAAAATATTAAATATAAAAATGCACAGTATATACAATAAAATAGAATAAAATAAAATAGAATAATTAAATTAAAACTAACTAAACAATAGTGCAAAGTTGTTGTTTTTTTATATATATATTTAAGCAACCAAGAAAAACAGACAACAGTGTTATTGTTGTGTGATGGATTTTGCCAGAGGTGAGTTATTGTACAGTCTTATTGCGGTCGGCAGGAATGATCTCCTGTATCTGTCCTTGTGACAGCGGAGCTGGAGGAGTCTTTTGGAGAAAGTGCTCCTCTGTCCCTGCAGCAGGTGGTGGAGAGGGAGGTCAGGATTATCCATTATGGATAATAGTTTCCTCAGCGTCCTCCTCTCCACCACCTTTTCCAGGCTGTCCAGTTTGCAGCCAATTATGGAGCCGGCTTTCTGAACCAGTTTGTTAAGTCTGTTGGTGTCGCCGGCTCCAATGCTGCTCCCCCAGCAGACCACAGCAAAGTACAATGCACTGGCCACAACAGATGGTAGAACATCTCCAACATCTCGCTGCACACATTGAAGGATCGAAGTTTCCTCAAGAAAAAGAGTCGACTCATCTCCTTCTTGCAGACAGCGTTGATGTTGGTCTTCCAGTTCAGTCTGTTGTCGATGGAAGCTTTACATAGATATATGGTCTGAGTGCATACATGAATATTAGAAGGGAGTGAGGGTTAAACAACACACCTGACTCTTTGCTCACATTTTAATTACATAAACACACACAACTTTACAAAGTATTCATACAGTGCCTTCTATAAAAGTATTCAGTATTCCTGTTTTGTTGCATTACACCCTGAAATTAAAATTGATTTTATTTGGATTTTATGTAACAGATCAAACAAAATAGTCAAATTTATTTTAAGTGGAATGAAAAAAGAAATAAAAAAAACTACCCCTCTTCCCTCCCCCCCAAAAAATGTGTTTATGTATTTGCTATAAAAATTGATAAAAATGCTATAAAATCCCTAAATAAATCAGTTCCAACCACTTCACTTCAGGAATCACACAATATGTTGATTAAGGTCCAACTATGAGTTTAAAGAGACAGATTATTTGTCAGATGATTCAGGTGTATTTCAAGTGTGTTTATAGTGACATCTGAAGGGCCTCTGAGTTGCACCAAACCACCAAACAGTCTTTGATAAGTATAGCTCGGGGTTGGGTTATGAAAAATGTCCCGTGGGAAACGCACTTCTCATCACCCCAAGATCACCATTCCCATAGTGGAGCATGGCAGTGGTGGCATCATGCTGTGGGGATGCTTTTCATTGGCAGGGACAAAAACTGGTCAGGATTGAAGACAAGATGGATGGCACTGAAAACAAGTAAATTCTTGAGGGAAACCTCCAGTCTGCCAGAGATTAGAGACTGGGACGGACATTCACCGTCGAGCAGGACAATAACCCTAAACTGGAATGGCCTTGTCAAAGCCCAGACTTGAATTTAACTGAGAATAAGTGGCAGGACTTAAATCCCAGTGGTTTGATGTGTTAATCTAATAAAAGACATATAGCTGTAATTGCAGCAAAATTAGGCTTTACAAAGAATTGACATCCTTTGTTGCTTTTTTACTCATGAGCATTCAAGAGTTCTTTTATTGGTCTTATTTATTTTTTGTCACAAACAAAAAAATATTTTTACACCTTCAAAGGGTAGCCATGTTGTGTGACTCAAATGTTACTTTCAAAAGGCGCTGCGGGCATGTGTCTATTTGAGCATATATATGTCTGTGCATCTGTGTAGTCTCAATGTTTACCAGTAAATTGAAACTGCTGTGACACTTTTACGTCACAGACTCAGGCTTTTCTCTTCAAATAAGGTAACCAACCAGTCAGCTCGGAGTCTCAACACAGAGGAAACGGTCTGTTTGTCAGTGTGGCCACTCCCTGACTTACTAAACCCATCCCACCAGGCTTTCTGTTCCTTTAATGAGATGCCCCAAGTTTCTCTTTGCTTTTAACCCATAATAGCCATCATTAACAAATTCACTCTCCTTCTTCCGCTTTCTGTGGTTCTGATCATTAGGAGAATTGGATATTTTGTACACATGGCACTGAGGCTTACAACAAGGACTTTTTGGTTTGTGTGTGGGTGTATTTCTGCAGAAGAGGAACAATGAAAGGCCTGTTTCTAATGGGTAAAGTAGGGCCATAGGGGGTTGACATGAATACTATATGATCACACACACACACTTATACATCTGCTGCCTTGAGTCTAACTACTACTAGACTGCAGTTCAATGCAAAAAACATTAGTTGCTATTAGTGTTGAGTGAGGCTGAAAGGAAATGTGGATGTCAGAGGAGAAATGGAAGACAATGAGGCTGAGATGAGAGCAAGAGATGAAACCACCAGATAGGATCTGGCTGAAGTAAAGATGGAAGCAGAGGAGAGGAGAAGTCGGACATGATGAGAAATGTTTCATGTCATCTTGGAAATGCGTCTTATTTGTCACCCTTGTGTCACTGCATGGTTGGACATGTGTTGTGTAAGTGTGTAAATGCCAAAAATCAAACTGAATGCAGCAATATTGGGATGTCCTTCTTTTACAGAAAAAAACATTTAAAAAATAGTTTGATATTTGGGAAAATACACTAAGTCATGTTCAAATTCTGAAAATGAACACCACTCTTAGATCTGTCCCATAAATTTCAGGCTACAGCGAGCAGCTGGTTAGCACAAAGATGAGAACCAAGAGGTAACAGCCAACCTGGCTCTGCCCAAAGGCAAAGAAACCCACCTTCCACAGCACCTCTATATCTCACTAATTCATGTTTCATTTGTTTAATCTGTACAAAAAAATGAATTGGCTGCTTTCCAGGGGAATATGTCCTGAACTATTCCCTGTCTGGCCGGGTACAGATAATTCCCTGGAGTCAATACTCAATAACAACAAATAGTTACACTTGGATTTTTGTCAATTAAAACAAACAATATATAAGGTGTTAATTGGTGCTTTTTGCTGGATTTTGTTGTACCTACGGAGACTAGCTGTTTCCCAATGTCCAGGCTTTGTGCTAAGCTAACAGGCTGCCGGCCATTTCCATCCACTCTCCTCACAGCCGCTCTTTCTCTCTCGTCTTTGCAGCCTCATGAAAAGTGACTGGCTGACCAATTGTTTGCCATCTGTGACCGGTCACAGTTTCAGAGAGGGAAGCCCTATTCACTGTTCTTCGCTCACCCCCTCACCCCATTCCTGCCTGGCTGCCCCTCACCCACCCCCTCCTTCCTCTCCACAGCACCCTCCTCCCCTGCCATACAGCCAATAGATTGGTCGTTTACAGCGTCATTGATCCGCGGGTCACCGTGGTGACAGTCTGACTGGAAGGCACGGGCCAGTTACCAGCTGTGTGTGTGTGTGTGTGTGTGTGTGTGTGTGTGTGTGTGTGTGTGTGTGTGTGTGTGTGTTGTGCCTGCCAGCTGGCCAGTTTGTGCTCGACTGGATTAGCTTCCCATTTACGGCCCAAATGGATTCTTAACTCCATCCCCCACTTCTTAAAAGCACACACTCACACATGCTACCAGTTCATAGTGGCCACACCCCACTACGGCATCCTCTCCAGTATCTTATTACATTCATCAAACCTTATGTATGATTAATGGAATACTTGTAATTCTCATTTGCATTTCCTTTTGAATGTCTGTATGTGTGTGTGTTTTGGAGTTCTCCCACAGCACTGCGACAAATAGCTCACATTACAAAGTGCATACTGTTGTGAGGTTCTGGACACATTTTAGTTGATTTACTGGTTTGGCACTTCCTCTTTTAAATCTTTGTCATGCCTCGTGCTGGTCTCGCTCCATCCTCTAGAATGCAACTCTACAACAAATGTGATTAGTTTGCACTGGCTACAGACTTAATGCAAAATATCTTCAGCGTATCATCAAAGAAAAGTAAACAGGAGTATCTCCCCGCTTTTTGAAAATCATATGATCATTGGGGCTAAATCTGATCAGGAGCTTCAAGTGTATAACCCAGTTTCCGGATGTTTTTGTAAGATAAAGGGAGCCTTTCTGTAATGGTTGAACTAATGCAATAACCACACGCAGCGCTTGAGGCTGTGCAGTGTCTCTGAAAGTTTTTTTTTTTTTTTCTGTTTCTCTTGAACACACTAGGCACTCTGTCCTCCTTTTTTATTCTCTTCCTCTTCCTTTGCACCCACCTCACTTCCTCCTATCGTTGTGGCCCCTTATTGGGCTAAAGTGAAGGCCGGGGTGCCTTTTAAGGGTTTGAGAGTTTTACTCAGGTGTCTGCGAATCAGGGACTGATGACAAAACAACTTCCATCACCTCAACCATTAATGGTGAAATGTCACAAGCAGCACATATGGACATCCTGATGTGTTTGCTAAGATCTGTTCTTGATTTAAGAGTGTGTAAAGACAAAAATGCATGCATGACAACACAGAGGTAAAAGGGAACTTTACAGAATCCGTGTGTTTGCACGACATTTATGCAAAATAATGAGCAATATCTTAAAGAAATCTTCTTCTCTGCTGCTCCAGCTAAGAAGACTGACAGACTTTTCTATCTCTGTATCTAATTCTGCTCACACACACACACACACACACACACACACACACACACACACACACACACACACACACACACACACACACACACACACACACACACACACACACACACACACACACACACACACACACACACACACACACGCGGATGCATGTGCACACACACAGTCCTTATTCACCCCCTGCATGCTGGTGGACCAAGGGAGGCTTATCTCTCCTCTACCATCTGTCTCTGTCTGGTGGGAGGGCTCCTCTTCTCAGATTGGATCGTTTCACATGCTGCCAGCTTTCTGATTGGCTCATTTGGGAATTCTGAGTCTCTAACTGGTCGTACTTCCTGATCTCCCTTAGTGCATTGCTGCCCCCCTTAGCTATAGCACAGTGAGAGAGGTCAGCCACCTACACACGCCCATGCTTTTGGTCCTGTAGTCCTTGGCAGTCAGCTCTGTTTGCACGTTTCTTACATAACATCACAGCCTTAAATGCCTCCCTGTCTTTTTATGTCTTTATTCTCTTGATATCTTTTCATATCTTGTTTTCATTCTCTACCATTTACTTCCTGTGTGTCTTCATCTTCTTTTGAGCCAAGTCACACCACATGTCTACATTCTCCTGTCAACCTCTCCTCTCCTCTCCTCTCCTCTCCTCTCCTCTCCTCTCCTCTCCTCTCCTCTCCTCTCCTCTCCTCTCCTCTCCTCACTAACTGATCCCACCCTCTCCATTCACTACCTAAAAACAACTTCAGTTGCAGCACTGCAGTGTGCAGTGGACCCAGTGCCCCTGAAACGCTGAGTAAAGTTTGCATTCGTTGCTTTGCTTTGTTGTTATTGTAACAACCTCTGTTTTTTTGTTTGGACCCAGCGGGCAGGTTTGTGTGTTTGTGCTATAGTGGGCTATATTGTTTTGTATGGGGCAATGCTGTTCATTTCTGTTTGTAGTTCCCACCCTTCTCTTCTCTCTCACCGGCTGTTTGAATGAGCTGCCTGCTGCTGCGCTGATTGGCTCACAGCGGCTGCCATATAAGGGCATAGGCCAGCAGCAGAGGCAGGAAGTGGGGTAAGGAGGAAGTTGAGAGCCGGCTCTCGGAGACCTACAGAGGATACACGAGAAACTGCCACACCTTTCCTTCGATCCCTCTTTTCTTTTCAGTTTATAACATATCATCGCTGAATTTATGACACAATTATTTCCTGTCCTCCTCTTCTCTTCGTCTTGGTGATTCTCATTAATCATCGTCTCTTTTCTCCTCTGTTTTCCTCCCCTTCCCTTCTTCCTGACTGTGCATCTTTTCCTGATTTCCTGATCGAGCCAGACACTCATCAGTCCTACCTGCTGTACTCGCTTGAGGCGTGAGACTGGAGGCCTCTTAATCGCTCATGGCAGCAATCTTTCAGCTTTGTGCTAGTTTTGCTTTACAGCCGAGGGTCGAGCAAAGTCCACTTGGAGCAGCCGCACATAGTGTTGTTATGCAGCAGATTGTTATATGAGAGCAGTATGATGTAATGTGTCAGGGTGAGGCATGGAGGGAGAACTCCCTGTTCATCTGTCCGCATCCAAACAGGAGACCAGAGAGATTGTAGGACATGAAATGGAGGCCAGTCTTTTCTAAGTCTCCTGCCATTACCTCCAGAAATCTCCTTCAGGAAGTTTACAATCAAAAACGTAACTATTCTGGAAATCTTTTGGGCTGTTGGATGTTGAATTTTGGACTTTTGACGTCTCCATGTCAGGTGTGCATGTGAAAACAATAATAAATCTTTTAAGCATTGCTCCCAGCAGGAAAAAGCTAAACAGTTTCCCCCTCCACAGGGAGTGCACACTGAAGCCTTGTTGTGATCATACACTAATAAACTGCACAAAGAGCTTTAGCACTGACGTCAGAGAAACTAATGATGGACAAACAAGACTTGTCTCTGCATTGTCAGACAACAACATAGGAACTGTGAGACAGAACTGTAATAATCTTTCTATTAACATGTTAACAGCAAGTTTCATGATCACAAGGAGATCATTAAACAGTTTTTCTGTACAGTTTTGTGATCCAAAAGTCAAGTAATATAGCAGCAGGTCTGAGAGTCTCAGGTTGTTGGAGTCCGGATATACCTGCAAAGTGTCTGTGACTTTTCCTCTGATTGTGATGACACACAGGCTGCCAGCCTGACATGGAGGTGGAGACCCCTTTTCGTCCAACTCTGTTTGTGTTTGAGCTGGCAGGCTTGTGTGAGTTGTTGTAGAGTACAGTTATGTGCCTTCTTCATTTGTGCCTGTGTTTGTGTGTATTTGTCGACCTGGGAGTGTATTAGTGAGGCAACGCCCTCCTGTTAACACTGACATCCATAAAAGGAGATCTTTAAGTTTGTCACATGACAACAATCTGAGGAATGCAAGATCGGTCACATGGGATGCCATCTCAAGGAAATCAGCTTCACCCCCTCAGGGCCATGAAATGATGTGTGTGCCTGTGTGTATGTGTGTGGGTGTGTGTTTGTCTTATAAGGTGTGTCTTCCTACTTGCAAAGATACATTAATACTTTCATGTATCAATGTGTCCATAATGAACAGAGTAACTTTATGTATTTTTATAGTTTGCCCCTGCTTAAGATTGTGTTTGTGTGTGTGTGTGTGTGTGTGTGTGTGTGTGTGTGTGTGTGTGTGCGCGTGTGTGTGTGTGTGTGTGTGTGTGTGTGTGTGTGTGTGTGTGTGTGTGTGTGTGTGTGTGTGTGCGCGTGTGTGTGCGCGTGTGTGTGTGTGTGTGTGTGTGTGTGTGTGTGTGTGTGTGTGTGTGTGCTTACAGGGGAATTCACGGCTCGAGAGTTTTCACTTCTCTTTCAGTTATTTTTTTGATAACTGGAAACTGCAGAGGAGGACGTTCCAATTTCCTTCTCTGTCAGAAGAAGAACAAGCTTGTGTGTGTGATGGATTGTGTACTTCATGTGTGGCCTGTAAACCCATGAGTGTTTGTCAGTCACCACAGTACAAATGTGGGTAGGTTCAAACGCATTGATTTTACATCATTAAACCAGAAATGTCTTTTAATTGTTAGAAAAATGTCACACCTACTTCCTGTTAGCACTGTGTAAATAAAGAGTGGAACTATAATGTATATTTGTGTCCATTTGTGTTCATGTAGAAATTAAAATTCGCACTCACACCACTTCCTAAAGCCGTAGCTGCTGTGTGGGCTGCAGCTGATGCTGCTCTGTAGTGCCTCCTAGCTTCCTGCTGAAACCACAAGGTTGTCACTTTTTTTTCTTGCTTCACACAGATAGAGACTTCCTCCTTTTTCACTACAGGGCACCATATAAGGTTAACATTTGACAGGTAGACACCACCCCAACCACAAGTGCAGCCACTGGCAAAGATGAGACAGTCAAATGTCGGAAAATGGAGCCTGTTTAAACCTTTTTTTTTTTTTTTTAATATATTTTACATGAGAAGTCTGCATATTAGTCATCACGAAGACAGGAAATTTAGGGCAACAGCCTGGTGAGGCTGTTAAGCTGTCATCAGCATAACATTTGTGTTTTTCCAAACTGGACTGACAACATGAGAGAGTTCCTGTTTGAGTGTCATTTAAATTTTCCTGAGTTGAGTGTTTTTCTTACCTGAGCAGCCTAACTGGCTCATCCTGCCTGTCACCATTTACCTGGTTTTGACAGAGCATTATTCTTCAAAAATACATTTCCTTCAAAACTTAGTCACGACCCGGTCTTCTCAACTGATGAGTCATTACAAGCTGCGTCTAACTTACGTCTTTAGGCTTAATACCCTGACTTTTGTGCTGTCCTGTAGACTCTAAAACCCTGCTGGTGCTTCTGTGAGGCTGCGGAGTAATGTTTTGAGCTAAAGGTTAATATCAGCACGCTCACAAAGACAATGCTAACTGATATAAAGCAGGTGTAATGTTAACCCTGTCCACCATCATAGTTCTCCGTGTTACCATGCTATGAGTACTTATTACCAGTAAACACAGAGCTACAAAGTACAGCTGAGACTGACGTGAACGTCATTACACGTGATATAACAAGTTCAACAATTTCAAGTTTGAAGTAGATGCTGTTGTTAGATAAAGAGTGTATCCGGATACTAAGCATATCTGGACCAAATTTCATGGCAATCTATTCAGAAAATGTTGAGACTAAACCCAGAAATGTAAACCTCAGGGTATAACTAGAATACATTTCAATGGATCACTGAAGTCATTCATCCCGTGGATGTTTTACTGTCCGTAAGAAAATCTGTCAAATTAGTTGAATAAATAGTCATTTGAATATTTCAGTGTGGAGCAAACTGATCAACTGACATCCCTATAAGTTTGCAAAATACATGGTGTGCTCTGTTTTCCCATGCAAAATGGTTGGTGAGACACAAAATAGCCTGTGTAACTCTTCCTGTAAATGGTGCCCCTTATCATCTGAAGAATGTGCTGTGTAGCTTTGCATAATTAATAAATAAACAGATTCTAATTCAGGCTTCTGTCATCTCCTGGCAGTTTATTTCTCTGTGCATGACCTCTGAGATCGAAGGCCACTGACTCAGCTCCACGGTCCATTCCCACCACCTCACTGCCACCCTCAGGCTTTAACGGTCCGGCAAAGAGTCTGCAAGAGAAAAAGAGAAAAAGAAACACATAAAGAAAAGAGGAGATGTGACAGTTTGGGAGAATAAAGGAGGAAACTTAAAAATTGAGGTGGATGAGAAAGAAAAGGGCTTTACAGAGATACCAGTGGACAGACAGAGATGTAAGGATACAGGCATGATCCTTCTCTGATTCAGGCATTCCTCTTCTCCTCCTCCTCCCCCAGCCCAGAAGCCCTCAATGCCCAGCAGAGATACCACCTCAGCCCTGTCTGCCTTCAGCAGCCTGACACACATCAGAGAGGAAGCAGGAAGCTACATTCCTCTCGTCTCTTTATTCATTTTTGACCGCATGCACTCTCTCTATTCATTCATTCACTTTCTCCTTTTCGTCTCCAAGACTTCGGTATGTTTTTTTGGCAGGGCAATTAACTGCACCATCTGTGTGTGTGTGTGTGTGTGTGTGTGTGTGTGTGTGTGTGTGTGTGTGTGTGTGTGTGTGTGTGTGTGTGTACCTTAACAAGCCGGTTTGGCACTGTCCAAATCAAATGCCCCTCCCCCCTCCCTCCCTCCAGACCTCCTCTTCTCCGTCTTGCATTGTTACATTGAGCAAGAGATTTGCACAGAACTGTGGCCTGGTTGCACTCCTGTTTCCCTTCTCACTGTGTGCACATATTCATTTCCTGTCAAAAGGTTAAAGTGGGAAACACGAAGAGCTGTCTTAAGGTATCTTTCACTGGAAGAGGAGACAAGAAAGGGAAGTTGTGAGAGAAAGAAGCAAAGTAGGCATAAGGAGAACATTTTGTGTGTCTGTGTGCGCATGCATGAGTGTGTGTACTGTGCATGCATGTATTAGTGCATCTGTGTTTGTGCTACAACTAAACATGTGGGATTCCCTTAGCAGTGGGGACCCACATTTAGTCAAACCCCAAAATGTAGGTCAAAAGGCACAGTGTTTTCCTTGCACTATTGCATAACCAGGAACTCTCTCACACACACACACACACACACACACACACACACACACACACACACACACACACACACACACACACACACACACACACACACACACACACACACATCTGTACACAATTGTGTAGCTAGATCCTGCACAACCAAGATACACAGTATGAGCTACGACTGTGCTGATGTGCATGGAAGAAATCCAGTGTAAACAACTGGGAAAGCGCTTTGTGAAAAATTCAGTTGCAGCTTTTCCCTGTAGTACCTCTACACATACACAGTGTGTGTGTGTGTGTGTGTATGTTTGTGTGTGTGTGTGTGTGTGTGTGTGTGTGTGTGTGTGTGTGTGTGTGTGTTCTGTATCCAGATAAGACTTTCACAGGTAGATGAATCGCTGCCCTGTTATTGGCTGAGGCCTGCAGGTAATCACCTGAACTGGATTACCTTTTAAGGGAACGCTGGTGACAGACCTGCAGTAAATCCCTCCTCATTCCTGTCTCATTCCGCTGCCAACTTTTCGATCCAGCTTTCGAACACACCCCACTGTGTTACGAAAGACTTACATGACAAGACATGACAAGGAGGAAAAGGAAGAAGAAGGAGAGATGGGGGGATTGAAAGAGGGGGAGTAATGTCTTTCTTGGCTCATTTGATTGTAAGCTGATAACCTGGAACTACTACCAAGCTGTTACATAAGGGATAGGAGACACCCTGAGAGACTGTGTGTGTGTGTGTGTGTGTGTGTGTGTGTGTGTGTGTGTGTGTGTGTGTGTGTGTGTGTGTGTGTGAGAGCAGAAAGTGTGTGATATAGTTTAATTTCTGTCATGTTTTCCACATGTTTCTTTAGTAACTAGGTTAGTTACTGCCATTTTTTTTTATGTAAAAGAATTTGCTTTTGACTGGTTCATTTGTGTGTGTGTGTGTGTGTGTGTGTGTGTGTGTGTGTGTGTGTGTGTGTGTGTGTGTGTGTGTGTGTGTGTGTGTGTGTGTGTGTGTGTGTGTGTGTGTGTTTGTGCGTGCGTGCGTGAAGAGACCACATTGTAGCTGAGAGTAAATGGAACATGTTGAGTGTGTGTGGTTCCTGGCTGTAATTCATCTTCCCAATCCTGACCTAATTTCATGATATATCACCATGTTCAATCTAGTGAACTGTTCTAGATCGCGTAAATTAAAGACCACTTGAAGGTCCCACTCAGTTGTTTGGTGGCAACGCACACATTTGTATCATTTCAGAAGTAAAACGAGGAGTGGAGGGAGGGGGGGCAGCTTGATGGGGAATTATCCTTCTGGTTGTATAAATCATTAAAAGTAAAACTTGTGTAGTGGATATTCCCTCGTCATTATCATCCCCTTTGATGCATCACCCTGTTTATATATGTATATTTTCATCTGAGCTGTAGCTTGATTAGGGATAAAAAAAAAAAAAACTTTATTATAAAGGTTATTTACTGTGACGCATCAGCTTTCACAAGAAATTTAAATGTTTCAGTATCAATTAAATAACATAGGATGTGCTCAAAGGCTGTATACAATATCGCCTTCCAGTACTGCAAAACACACAATTTTAAAATTTTTGTAATAGTATAAAGTAAGCTATTTAAATTGACTTAAAATGTTGTATTTAATGTATTTAATAAATAGTTCAACATGTAATAAATGTGTCCTTAATCAGACTTTTAAAAGATGATTGATACCCGTCTCATGTGCTGTAAATATTAAGCTTGAGCGAGCAGCCAGTTAGCTTAGCTTAGCATAAAGACTGGTACAGGGGTACAGGGATTTAAACCACTACCCATGAAGGTCATGAGTAAATGTGATGTGTTTTTTAAAAAAAAAACCCGAAGTGTAAAATCAACAATTTATCATTTTACGGTAGGTGATGTGCTGGACTACTTCTTGGCAGAGAGCAGTTGCCAGGCAACTAGGGGAGACTCCAGGAGGGGACGGCACCCAGCCGAGAAATAGTTGGGCCCGTACCCTGGACAGACTTCAGCCACAGCAGTCGTTTGAAAACGAGTCACTTCTTTCTTTGCCTATGGTCTAACCTTCCATTATTGATAGGTCATCGCAGAACACGGCACTTTTTTTTTCTAAAATCAGTAGATTATACTCTGTCATGAAAGGAGACTTGATTGATATACAGTTTAAATCAAACACATACTATGAGGACTGGACTGGTTGGAAATATGGGACAGCAGTATGGATTACTGACATTTGGGTGAGGTTTTAACGGTTACCGCAGTTAGAAGCTGAACTTCTATTATTGGACATTTGTCACATCTCTGGATTAAAAAAAAAAAAGAGGGTTAAGGTCAAATAGTCAATCCACCCTCTGTCCTCTCTAACACCTGCAATTCAGTCATTCAGCAGGGAGGGGCAGAACTGAGAGCAGGCTTACGTTTTTTGTAGATTTGCTATCAGTTTGGTTCATTTTCAGGTGTGTCAGGAACTGAAAGCTGCTATGACAATATAAATATGAAATAGGTTTCTAAAAATGTCCCTCCAATAGACAGAGGATCAGTAATTTGTGCATCAAACAGATGGTGATAATCACACTGCGGCCAATTAAACATCCAAATAAAGAAATTACGTTTTTGTTACAGATACAAATGATTTCTTCATACGTCCAACAATTCCTTTTAAAGGAACATTGAAAGCTGTGCGCAAACTATATACAGGAAAAAAAAAAAAATGCAATCCAGTCTACATATATACTGTATGTGACTGTATAGAGGGGTGAACCAAGCGTACCCTGTGGTTTGGCCCACGAGGATGGCAGCCCAGTGTGTATGTGTGTGTGTGTGTGTGTGTGTGTGTGTGTGTGTGTGTGTGTGTGTGTGTGTGTGCTTAAGATGGCCATTTGGGACAGATGTTTATGATCCCCCGGTGTGTGTACAGTGACTGTGTGTTAGCGTGGTGCATGTGTGTGTTGGCAGATGGCGTGTGTCCGTCACACACATGCTGTCTTCCATTATGAGTTCCCAGTCATCAATTATTCACACCAGGAGACTGAAACTAATGAAGAAAAAAAAGAAAAAAGGTAAAATCTTTTAGATCAATTACATTTCACCCGGAATTTAGTAAAAAATAAAAAGATAATTTGAAGTTAGGTGCTTTAAGATTGTGTTTTCTTCCTGGATATTTAACAAAAAGTGTGTGTGTGTGTGTTTTATATGAGTTTGTTTAGTATGTGCATCTGTATGCAAAAAAACAAGACCCAGAGCACCTAAATCTTTCAGGGGGTCTCTGTAATAAGAAGCCAACAGAGAACAGCTGGTGTTTGGTGTGTGTGTGTGTGTGTGTGTGTGTGTGTGTGTGTGTGTGTGTGTGTGTGTGTGTGTGTGTGTGTGTGTGTGTGTGTCTTTCTCCCTATGTGTGTGTTTGCTGGATGTGTGTCCAAAGAGGCTCTGTGAGGGGGCCCTCCAACCCTTTGTTCCAAGAGGGCATGTCATTAGCATGTAAAACTCCTCATTGCCGATAAAGAGAAAGAAGGACAAATGAAAAGCCGAGGAGAGACGAGGGGAGCGAGTCAGAAACAGAGAAGAAGAGGGGGAAAAAAGAAGGAGAGAGGAAGACTTGACGCAGTGGAACAAGAGGAGCCAGGGGATACAGCAGGAAAGTGGTGGTAATAACCAGCAACACCTGCCAGTTCAGCCAAATGTATCCTCTATCTGTGTGTGTGTGTGTGTGTGTGTGTGTGTGTGTGTGTGTGTGTCCATCCACTGAGGACACACATGTGTTGCTCTCAGTGTGGATCCGTGGGCGTGTGACCATGAAATCAATTCATAAGTAGGTGCTGCTGCAGTACACTGCTGCCTCCAGTGGGTGGAGCAACAGAGCTCCTTTAGACCTCAGGAGTGGTGTTGCCATAGACTGCATATGAGACAGAGGAAGAGGTTAGTCAACATAACATGACATAGGCTGAAAAGTAGTAAAAAAAAAAAAAAAGAGTGTATTACCTATAGCCCACTGTTTATAGTTATGGGTATATGTAGGTGAATAATAAACAATGAGCATTATATACATACTATTATAGGAATGTGTCATATACAATACATGTGCAGTAATACTAGGAAATATACTTAATCAAATGGAAAAGAATGCAGCGATATAGTATATAATGTATATAATGTAAATAAATACAACAATAACAAATTACTAGTCATAATACTAACATGATCATTATACGTTGGTATAAATAATGTAATGCAATGTATAGTAAATTATTGTTATGTTACTACTTTTATGGAAATATATAGAAGCCTACCTATATAATTCAGGACTAAGTGCAGGTGTTACAGTGTGCAACATTACAGTCACATTAAATACAGGTACTGTTATCCCAATGCAGTACTAAAGTATGTAAGTCGTAACTGAAAGGACAGATTTTATACAGACACTGAAGAGGTTTTATAAGTTGTTCCAGATATTTTAAGACCCAAGATAGCAAGACTATGTAGAGATATTATGATTAAAAATCTTCAAATATCAATAATATTAAAAAAACATAAAATGTAATGTGTTAAAGAACAGAGATTTATCACAGTTTCCTTCAGTGTTATGCAGAGTTTTAGTGTCTTTCAGCTCATTGTTTTGGTTTCATACCTTACAATGTTACTGTTTTGGTTGATTGTCGCTCACTGCTCTTCTCAGCAGCAGCAGAAAGCTCACTGTACAGTACCTGCCCAACACCCAAACAGCAGACAGACACAAGTAGTAATCACCTGGTGAACATAGAGCTCAAATGTTAGATCAGGACCAAAACAGAGCTAAAAGAGAGAGAGAGAGAGAGAGAGAGAGCAAATATTATAATTATATTCATGGAGTGGGCAGAAACACAACTAAAAATGACTGTCGCTGACTGTGTTATCTTTTTTAAGATATAAGGAAGTTTACGGAACACTGCAGCTGTTTACTGCCCCAGAGATCAAAGACCGTGTGCAAGATGTGAAGATAAGGAAGGAAATTAGTCAGGAAGGAGGGACAGTCAGACCACTGACCACAGTACCAGTGTTCATTCATGAGGACAGGATGTGATGTCATCGGTTCTCACTGAGAGGCAGGAAGAGGTATTTTTAGTGGCGTCCTGATCGAGTTTCCCTGCAGTCAGTGATGAAGGCGCCAATCAGTCCCCACTATGGGATCCATTCAACCACACACACAACCACACACATACACGCATGCACGCACGCACGCACGCACACACACACACACACACACACAAAGGCAGCTTGATGGCATCTCATGACCTTGAGAGGAGAATCCGCATCTTGTTTCATCTCCTACAAAAAGCCGTCTGCCTGCTGTGGGGCGATGAGAGAGTTGAAACTGAGATGATGTGACAGTCGCACACATAGCTGACCATCATGCTATCATACACACACACACACAGACATGTAAAAACACACACGGGGACACACACAGACGACACCAACATACAAACACAAAACACACACCCTGCAATGCCCCCGCTCATGCCTCACTGCTCTGTTTCTCTTGACTGACCTATATCTTTGTGTCAGCTACAGGCATCGTGGTCTCTCACACACACACACACACACACACACACACACACACACACACACACACACACACACACACACACACACACTAAGTGCACACATTTCATAATGTGTTAAGCAGAAGGAGAAGTTTGAAGTTCCCTTGCTGATCTTGGCTGGACTGCCTTGCTGTCGCCATGACAATAAGAAGGCGCTGGAGGAACCCCCAAGGCACACAAATATGGGCACACACAAGCACTACACACATGCTGACCTTTGACATGATCGCTGTGTGGTGAATGGGTGTGTGTGTGTGTGTGTGTGTGTGGTGTTCCCCAGTGGGCTCCAGCTTCCAGCTCTTTGTTGGTGGAGAGGAGGCCCTTGGTTTGGCTGCAGCTGTGCGCATACACTCACAAGCAAACATTCCACAGTGATTGCAGGAGACACCGGCACACACAGCACACTCACTTAAACAGCCCCATTGTTTCACTGCATCTTTGAAAAAAAAATATCTTAATGTAACATTTTCTATATGGCACATACTGTAAAATGATTTAATCTTCAAGATATTTCACTTACGACCACAAAAGTCAGCCGCACGGTGGCGCTAGAGGAAAGTCAGGAGATCACCAGAGTTTATAGGATTCATCCTCTGGGGACCATTTCTGTTTGTATATCTGACAAGCCGTTCAATAGATATTGATGTATTTCTGTATCAGAGCAGTCGACAGACATACCGATCAACACTGTGTCCATAGAGCAACGTGGCTACAAAGGATCTGTAATATCTTTTGGGAATCATGTTCCACCGTTTGGGAGAGTTTAAAGTCTGTTAATTTTGACTGACTGGACATTTAACAAACACACAGAGTAGAATCGTGCTCTTTCTTTTAAGCTTTGGTCAAGACTCTTAAATAGGGTTTAGCCTGGAAACAGGCTTTTAAGAAAAAGGTTTTACACACAGCACTTCTGCCTTGTCTTCATTGAGCTTTACAGGGTTTATTATATCCTGAGTTATTGAGCACGTGTATAACTCAACTCAACTCAACTCCAATAAACAGTTTTCTGATTCTTGCATGTTTTAGCTGATTACAATTGATCTGTTTGATCCCAATTGACTGATCTCCAAGAAGCCCAGATCAGGGATCAACAACAACCTAATATTTTAGTTTTCCAGTATGTCATCAGCATCAAAGGTTGAATCCCACAGATTTCCTGGCAGACTGTTGTTTGCTCCCAATCAGACAGGAAGGCGAGGGTAGGAAAATAAAGAGATGAAAAGAGGGATTTCTGTCCCAGGACATGTGCCATCAGGAAAATGGTCAATAAAATCAATTGAATATCCAGCTCTAATCATGGATGAGTACAACAACTATCAGGTCATCGACCTCCTCTCATGAGCGTGCAGCAGATTAGGAACCGAGTAGCGATGGGACTCTAAGAAATAATTCGAATTTCAGGCTGGAGATGCTGAGATATTTGTTGCATCCACCTTTCACAGCATCACATGACTGACTGTGTGACTGCAGCAGAAAAGTGGGACAGATCGTGACACGGTGGCTGATGTCTTCACTCACGTACAGAGCCACCTCCACAGAAACGCACACTGACCTCACCTGCTGCAGATCAGACTGCATGCATTCAGTTGGTCAACGGTC
Source organism: Embiotoca jacksoni (assembly GCF_022577435.1). Classification (NCBI taxonomy): domain Eukaryota; kingdom Metazoa; phylum Chordata; class Actinopteri; family Embiotocidae; genus Embiotoca; species Embiotoca jacksoni. Next base: position 11,538,517 of record NW_027185285.1, read on the forward strand.
ACAGTGAGAAGTAGGTTGATGCAGGAGAGGCGACACAAATCTTCACCCAGCGTGTTTATGAAAAACACGATCGAGCGAAAGCTGCCGCATGGGCGCTTTAAACCTGATGCCCTCCCAGAAATATGAGATCTGTTCGAATGCACACGCCTGTGCAATGTACAATGTTTTTTGGTGAGTTGGGGTCATCGGAGAAATGGCAGATAGAGTGAATGTAGGTCAGAGGAGAGACACAGATTCCCCCTTCGGCTATCCCCATCTCTCTGCAACTCGTATTCACACCATTCACTCGTTCTCGGGTATTCTCCTCACATCCTTCCTTTCTCAGCCTTCCACATTATTGTCTTTGCTATATTTCATTCAAGTCTGTGAGTCATGACCAAAAGCTGCAACCACTTCCACAGCTGCACCCCCCCCTAAAAAAAAAGAAGGGAGGAGATTTTGGCCATTAAATAAATAGAACTCGGGCTTCCTCTAAAAAAAAAAAAAAAAAAAAGTCCTGACTCTCCATTTTAATAACAACTTCTCCCACACAGGCCTTTGATTGGCCGTATTGTTCAGACACATGTTGAGAAGTGCTTCCTGATTAGCTGATTTTGTAATGCAGCAGTGAAAAAGAGTTTCTGGTTGGCTGCAGCTCAGAGGTGTGTGTTAAAGAAAGGATGCTGATTGTTCAGCTCGGTGTCTTCTGAGGCGTTGCTGCAGTGCTGCGCCGTCTGCAGGTACCCAATGCAGCAAGTGTGTCAGTGTGTCAGTGTGTGTGTGTGTGCGCTTGCTTCAGCAGACTGCCTGCCCTTCATCCACGAACAGATTTGAGGCTGGTCTCCATAGCAACCATCCTCAAAGCTCGGCTTGCGAACAAAGATAGCTTCCCTCTCCCTCCCCTCCTTCTGACCAGCTGTGTGTGTCTCCTGCGGCGAGGTCTCTGCAGAGGTTTGAGCTGGTGTGTGCTTGTATGCATGTGTGTCTGGGTCGAGGTGTGGTGTGCTGACAAATCACTACAAATCTCATCAATCTAACCACACGCACGGCCCACAATCTGTGAAAGAGATGCGTAATCAGAGAGAGAGAGAGAGAGCATGTACTGTATGTGTGCATGTGTGTCCGGTTGTGTGTGTGTGTGTGTGAGTGTGTGTGTGTGTGTGTGTGTGTGTGTGTGTGTGTGTGTGTGTGTAGCATGGCAGAGCATCTCCCTCTCTAACAGAAAATGAACTTTCAGCTGCAACAATGGAGGCGCCCATCTGGAGGGAGAGATAGACGGAGAACCACACACACACACACACACACACACACACACACACACACACACACACACACACACACACACACACACACACTCTGCTGTTAAAGTTCAGTTCAGTATACAATCAACTGTGTACATGATAAATAACTCGGCAACGTTGGCTGCTGTGGGGTTCAGGAAGCTTTTAAATGACTACAGTGAAAGCACCTTGATGATCATGATGCGATAACTATCCAAAGAGTTGCCTGTCAATGTAAACATGAACTGCTGCGATAATGTACATACTAAAGTGTATTTGAACTGTGCTTACCATCTTTAAGCATTGAGTCAAAGTGGATAAAACGACACCAGTATTTTAATGCGGTTTGAAAGCTGTCAATCTCAGTCACCACCGTAAGTAGCACCACTGCTAAAAGTGCTAAAATGGGAAGATTGATGTGATTCAGTTGTTATTTCAGCTCTTAAATGTACTTAACACCTATGTTTATGATTTATGCGCAGACTGTGAAGACCAATTTATTGAAATAGCCTTTAGAAATACAAAATGATGATTAGGATATCTATCATCGTCGAGCATTTTAAGCGATTGGTGAACAGCGTTCTCATCAATCATTGAATGATTAAACAAGCGCCTCATCAATCGTGCTGTATCCTTCACAAGATGACAAAAATCACACTGGACTCGTGTTAGTTTGAAGATACTGACAGATATTTTTCTAAACTTATATGGCCACATTATAAACAAAGCCAAACAAACTCACATTGGAGCATGAGTGAGTGTTGACTGTCTGCTAATCCCACAACAAACCTTATTCAATTATTAATTTCAATCCTTTTAGTTAATTTGTGCTGCAGCTGGCACAGGATAATGTGAGGGATTTTTCACTTTGGAGAAGGAGATTATCGATGCTGCAGTGCCAATCAATACCAAACAGCTGATTCTTTCTACTTTAGGAGCAGTAAACGGTCATCCCGTAGAGGTCTTTATTTGTGTTTGCAAAATGGATGCTCGAAACATGATCTCTAAAGAAATAGTTAGCTCAGTTTAGCATAAAGATTGGAAAAAAGCTAAATTAGAATTAGCACCTAGGGGAAGTATGCCGCCACTTATCCCCCAATTGATTGATTGATTGATTGATTGATTGATTGATTGATTGATAGATAGATAGATAGATAGATAGATAGATAGATAGATAGATAGATAGATAGATAGATAGATAGATAGATAGATAGATAGATACTGTATATACTTTATTAATCCCTCAGAGGGAAATTCTTATGCTACAGCAGCATACAAAATGCACATTGTATACAATAAAACAAGATCAATAATAATAAATAAACTAAACTAAACAAAACCTAACCTAAACAACAGTGCAATGAATTAGAATAAAACAACATACAACATACAAAACAGCAGTGTAAGGGAGTTATTGTTGTGTAATGGATTTTGCCAGAGGTGATTTATTGTACAGCCTTATTGTAGTTTACATGCAAACTGTCCAAACAGATGTTGCTGTTAAGAAGCTACAAATTCTAAAACGTGGATGTTTCATACATATCTTCAATCCTGACAGCACAGAACATCTGTACTATCACCACAATTTCTAGATAAACACCCAGAGACAATGTCATCAATTAAGTAGGTGCCATAAATGTAAAATTTGGTCATCTCCCCTTCTGCCCCTCAGTTATGGTGTTAAATAATAGACAGAAAAAAAACAATAATCATTTGATCCTATTATAGGTTATTGAAGTATGGCCAAAAATTTCTTTTTATAAACAGTTAATTTGACCAACCAATTCTGATCAGTTCATCCTTGAGTCCAAATGAATTTCAGGGCCAACTTTTAAGAAATCCCCTCCAGATGTTTCCCGATATCATGTTAACAAGCATGGGTCACTGTGAGGTGACTGTCACTTTGACCTTTGACCCCCAAAATCTCATCAGTTTATCACTGAGTTAAAGTGAATGTTTGTGCCACATTTGAAGAAATCCCACCCAGACATCCTGAGATATCGTGTTAATGAGAATGGGTCAAATTGGGGTTACCTTGGCCCTTGACCCCAAAATCTATTCAGTACATTTTTGGTACAAAGTGATTTTTTTTTTAGCCAAATTTGTAGAAACTCCCTCAAGGCATTTCTTTAATATCGTGTGCATGAGAACGGGATGGACGGACGGACATCCCAAAAACATATGCCTCCGTCTATGGCCAGCACTGAGGAACAAAATTAGCTAGCCTTTTTTCAAAAGAAACAAAGCACTGAACTATCTAGTTCTATTTGTTTAATTTAAATATCCTAATGAGTTTTATGGATTTTCTTGCTGATGTGTCATATTGAAAGTAAAACAAGAACTTTAAACAAGAAAATTACCATCAGTGCCAGTCCACTTCTTTTGTCTATATTTTATTCATTTTCTTCAAATTAATCTTAAATCACTGGCTGAGGAAAATAATAACAAACTTGATTATTACTTACTGTAATTGAGTATTTTAATTTTGATATTTAGGACCTGACGGCAGAATTACATCTGCTTTGCAAACAGTGCAAAAACCCATCTACATCAAACTTTGACAACCAAATGGTAAAAAAAAACTGATGAAAATGTTGTCTGAGAGAGACGAAATGGTTGAAAGTCTGAAAACTTGCTGACGGATCCTTTTAAATAAAATGAAGTGACCAGAGCATCAAACCGTCGGCTGATCAGTTGTACGTACTTCTTCTAAAATTCACTTCTGTAACTACGGCTGCTTGATATAAATATTACACAACGTGGTAAAGCAAAAACAGATCAGAGGAAGTCAGGTGATTTTATTAGAGTGGGATTCTGGAGCTGAAATTACACTGAGATTTGATTTGTTCAAAGAGGTTCTGTCTGCAGATTGGATTTGTCCACACTGCAGGAGAGGCAGACATGAAGAGATTACTGCTCAGTGATTAGATTACATTTTAGGGTCAGATTACTTTGAGTTTGCAAACCCAGCAGGATGCACAGAGGGAAATAAAACAAACAGGAGCATCGGGATTGGTCAGCGGTTGTATCACAATTTATGGATACTTGAAGGTGAAAAATATTGAATGGTTTTCTATAGGGTTGGTGGATTCAAAAATATTCAAGAGATTAAAGCAGATTTGGTGAGCTGTGATTTGAGGTCTTCGTCACTCTGTTGTTTAAAAGTGCATAAGAAACACTGGAACTTTCCTTAGTCCCTGCCAGCTGAGCATAGCAGTATGAATAATGTGTTTTAAAGTACACGCAGAGGGCCACAATGCAGAATAACACCGCAAGGGTCAACTGACTCAATATAACTACCTGTTCAATATAACACTTCACTGATTTACAGGATTCTACGCTAACACTATTCGTGCTATGCTTATACACCGACGTAAGACACTAGTGGAAAGCTTTAACAACAAGGTGAGAGTGTGTAATCAAGTGGGCACCTCCCCTCACGGCCCACGGCACCTCGGGAAGATTGCCAGAACTACTCCCCTCAATACTCACACCCACCACCACTGCTCCAACATTATTTTTGCCACAAGATCATAACTGCTACACATGACCACTAATACTATTTCTACACAGCCAAATCCCAACACTACCCTGTTCAGCTGCCTCACCTCCCTCATTCATATCCAGGTAATGTGAGTGGGAATACAATTCACAGTCTTTTCTTTACCTCTACTACTACTTCTATTTTTCCAATCACTCGTTATTGCTCAGTTCACAATAAAGCAAATAACTGTCCAAAAAACCCACAAAACAAACAAAACAAACAAACCATCCATTCTGACAGCAGTTTGCTAAAAAAAAAGTGTCATTCATACACTCACAAAATAATCAAATGATAAAGGGGAAGTCACAGAGCTGAAGATGTCACCGGTTAGCTTAGAGACATTTGCTGAACTTTGGTTCTATGTGGTTGAAGTTTGGTCAACACCTTCAGAGACTTTGTGATGATTCAGACAAAGCTGATGTGTTGGTATTAGAGGAGGTGGAAAACTCTGCGTGGCACACAGAGTGGGTGAGTGGGAAACCATAACAAAACTCGTGTAACCTGACTGGGCCATGACCAGCTTCTGCTTTGACCTTTGTATGTGTGTTTTGATCAAAAATAAACAGTGTTTTTTAGTGCACGCTCATGCAAAAGCACAGAGAAGATGCCAGCGTGATCTGTTTGGCCTCTTTGTTTGTGGAGCTGGGCCTTTCCTGTCTTCTGCTCATGGCGTGCTCAGGCCATGAATAGAGCTTTGTGGGTGGACACACACACACACACACACACACACACACACACACACACACACACTGTGTAGTTTGAATGCTGAGTCCATCTGACTAATAGAGAGAAAGTGATATGATTTTATTATCTGGTGGAGAACAGAATCCGTCTAGATAAACAGAAAAACAGAGTGGTGGTCAGAGGGTATCTTTTTGGACACTTTTTGGCACTCTTGTTATTGGACAATACTTTTAGATTATACTAAAGAGAGGAGAGGAGAGGAGAGGAGAGGAGAGAACTCGGCCTATATACCAAAGTAAAAGAGACAGGAAATCAGTAAATAGATAATTTGTCAGTTCTTTTCTCCGATTTTTGGCCATAAGAGGGGGCGTGGTTTGTGTCGCAACGTCACTGATGGTTATATAGTCTGCAGCTGTGGCGGCGGGCTCGCGCTGCTGAGACAGGCAGAGCACTGAGGACCGGCGGCGCGCGCTCACAGACTCCCACTCAGCCACGCACACTCCCCAAACAAAGAGAAGCACGCGAGGCAGCAGAGCATCCCACCCTTTCAGCCGCGAGCTCACTTGCAGAACCGCCCCCCTCCATCCCTCTCAAACAGAACCGGTCCGGTCCGAAGCTCGAGTGCACAGAAATGACCATGACGACTAACGGCGCGACTAACGGAACCAGCGACATGCTGCAGATCCAGTTCGGTCTCATCAACTGCGGGAACAAATACCTCACGGCAGAGACCTTCGGCTTCAAAATCAACGCCTCCGCCACGAGCATGAAGAAGAAGCAGATCTGGACTCTGGAGCAGAGCGGGGACGACTCCAGCGGGAACGTGTTCCTACTCAAGTCACATCTGGGCCGGTACATCGCCGCCGACAAGGACGGGAACGTCACAGGAGACAGCGAGACCCCGGGTTCGGAGTGCCGGTTCATCATCACCGCTCACGATGACGGCCGCTGGTCCCTGCAGTCCGAACCGCATGGGCGCTACCTGGGGGGAACCGAGGACCGGATCATCTGCTTCGCCCAGACCGTTTCTGTGGCGGAGAAATGGAGCGTGCACATCGCCATGCACCCGCAGGTGAACATCTTCAGCCTGACGCGCAAGCGGTACGCGCACCTGAGCTCCAAGGTGGACGAGATTGCCATCGACCGGGACGTCCCGTGGGGGGTGGACTCCATGATCACGCTGGTGTTCCGCGAGCAGCGCTACCACCTGCAGACCTCCGACAACCGCTTCCTGAGGAACGACGGCGCGCTGGTCCCCACCACGGACAAGACCACGGGCTACACGCTGGAGTTCCGCTCCGGCAAGGTGGCCTTCAGAGACTGTAGCGGCAAGTACCTCGCGCCCTCCGGGCCCTCCGGCACCATGAAGTCCGGGAAGAGCGCGCGCGTGGGCAAGGACGAGCTGTTCGTGCTGGAGCAGAGCCACCCGCAGGTCGTGCTCACCGCTGCCAACGAGAGGAACGTCTCCACCCGGCAAGGTGGGTGTGGTGGTTCAGGTCCAGGTCCAGGTCCTGTGTGTGTGTGTGTGTGTGTGTGTGTGTGTGTGTGTTGATACCCCCCATGGCAGAGCAGGGGTTAACGTGATGGAATGTGAGACTGCATCCCCCTGCAGCCCACACACACACAAACACAAACAAACACACCCTAAATGATGGATACAGGACATGGCCTACATAGTCACACTCAACAGGGCCCTGTGAGTATTTACACATGTTAAACAATGGCTTGTTTGGCCAGAATCCGCCTCCTTACATGAGAATTCACACACAGAAACACTAAAGGCCTGTAATATGCAGCACAGCAGCTTCCATGTGATGCACGTCACCACACTCTGAAGTTCAACACAGCACATTCTCCTTCTACTGTTCCCATGAATAGATAATTCACTGCTGCAGTGTTAACGGTGCTTTTGTGATTTCAGTGAATTTTTACAGACAACTGACATAAAAAGAGGGAAACAAAGAAGTGCACAGAGTCCTTAGCCACTATTCAGATGTAAAAGAGCTTTAAACTGAAAGGGCAAAGAACAGCTCCACAATTAGAGGGGAGAGAAGTGGGCACCAAAGATGCTCCCAGAAATGGCTAAATACTCCTAAATTTACTCAGTTTAACAATCAAATCACATGTGTAGAGTTTACTTTCGAGTTTATGGTACTGAAACATTTCACTTTGATTTGTCAGGACTTGAACATTTAAAATTGGTCATCGCCAGTGTCTGCAGCCTCAGCGGGCTATTGGACATGCAAACAGCTCTAATGAGTTGACTCTGTAGCTCTGAGAACAGCTCTAGTCATCAGGCTGACTCATGGTCCTTCATATAATTGTGATTTACACACAGTCACATGACCTTTCGACCTTCACTGCTGAACTGGTCTCCCTGCTGCATGTGACCACTGCCCTCACTTGAATTCAGGATTCTTCATCTTCTTCCCTTTTCCAGATTAGATGTGTGAGAGCTCATTCTGCCCATGTGTGCTTGGTTTTCAGCTTCAGGGATACGTGCTCGCTCCCTCCACCTTCTTCCTTCCTTCCTTCCTTTTTACTCCTCACCCCCCCTCTCCGTTTTCCATCTCCTCCCTCATTGTGCCTTAAAATCCTTCTCTGTTTCATCATACCTTGTTCACGTCTCCTCTGCCTCCTCCCCCACTCCTCCCTGCTTCGCCACCCTTCAGGCCTGGCTGCTGTGCTCGTTACCAGTGACACCCCTCCTGCTTCTCGCCGTTGATGGGCGTCTAAAAAGCCTTCATCCACCCTGTTCAGACCTGGTATTAAAATTTGCACCAAAGAATCCAACAGAAATTCTCTGAATAACCTGATTTGCATAGAGAGGAGGAAAGGGCCTGACAGCAGAGAGACTGTGGCGTCGACTGTCTGTAATGAGTGACAGGCTCATATAAGTGATGCTCTCTGAGTCTATATTTGGTGTCTGGTCAAAGGAGCACGCTGGTGAGAATCGGCGCGGTTTCCGTGGTTTTTCTTTTTCTTTTCAGAAAGGATGATCTGTCTCTCCTTTCATTTTCTCCTCCCGTCTCTCAGTCCCACCCTGGACATGTCTGTTCGCTCTCACTGCTTTGTTTACTCGTCATAGGGATATTTATCCACTTCCCCCTCCATCAGCAGTCGCTCCTTTTTCCTCACAAGTGGTGCTCACTCAGTCTCGGACACAAAATGGAGGCCAGTTATGAAGGTGGATGCAGAATATAAAAGAGTCTCTTGGAATAAGATGACAGCCTCTGCACTGAGAGCATGAATTGCTCTTTAATGATCCACCACTAAAACAATTACACATTGTTCAAACAGATTGTCTTTTTATTATCGAGGGTGCAGCTCAATGGAATATAGTAGCAATATCCTGCTGACACGAATTATAGTGGACAGAAAGCCTGACTGGACTCACATGATGTAATAGTAAAATTAATACATTTAGATAGACTTCATGTGTGTATACATAAGTGCTATCAGGAAGTGTTTTATCTTCTTAAATTGGAAACTTGAATCGTTTTATAGAAGTACTCACTGCTTATGGAATTTCTGAAATATCATGGAATTTTAAAATCTATTGCAGACATGGAAAGTCAGAGGATTTGATGATTCTTTCAGACAAGTAATATATATCTTGGAAATTTACAATTTTTTCGCCATAAATTAAAATCTAATGTTTTTATATCATGTTATTTCATGAGCGATTTTAGCCCCCTTGTCAATAACTTCAGAAAACATGTTTTTGGGGGTTTCTGGACCTTAAAAGGGCAAACATTCCCAGAAAATGCTACTTTTAAGTGCTTTGGCCACAAAATGGTGGCTTCAAAGACCGGGTGTGGAGTATAGATAGCAGAAAAGCTTTGGCCTCTTTCTTTACTAAGCAGATCGGGTATTGGCCATAATGTGACAGATTCACCGCGTAGATTTGCTCTGTAGATTATTTTGAAAATTCTGAATGGTGCCCCGCTTCCATCCATCTTCTTTTTCACAGCCTTTGGTGGCACAATGGCCTGTTTTGTTTGTGTGTCACCTCCACCAGCTGACATTCAGCAGAGCAGCCTGAAAACGGTCTGCCGGAATCTGTTTTCTATGGCCGTCTTGGAGGGTTTTTAACACACTTTTTAGTTCCCCCTTGTGTCACATGGCCTGACATGAGAATAAGGCTGGTAGATAGATTTAGGGTCGGTGCACCAGCATCAACATCTTGGGTGTCAGAGGTCAACCAGTAGTCCTGACGCCCACATCTTCGCTGCTCTGTGTACCACACCGCTGCCACAATCTGCCCATAATGAGCAGGAGACCCAAATCTTTAGAGGAAGAACATGTTCAGCCCGCCAACAACTGGATCATTGTGATGTGGATTAAATGTTGAGTGGACTAAAACGGGCTCCAGATGTTTTTCAAACCGACAGCTGCTCACAGTCCCGCTCTGCAGCAGCTATTTGTCGGGCGGACCGGGGCCAAGATGGCGGTTGAAGTGGGCCGGCTTCCATTAGCAGCTGAGTGGGTCAGTCCAAAAGCTGCTTTTGACCAATCACGGCTGCTGATTCTGTGACTCATGCTAAATTGTTGTTTATCAAGTTGACACACTTAAAACGCAGTAAATCTAGTTTAGACATCCTTTCATTAGTTGGAGCCGTGTTTGTCGAGTGAAAACGTGCCTATTTATCTTTACATAAACCTTTTTTTAAATACAACTCTAGTTTAAGTTCCATTATGGTTTAAAAAAAAAAAAAAATTCAGTTAAAGATTAAACATATTTCAAACCATAGTGACTAATATTCTGAGCTTGTTGCTGCTTGTCATGAGTTTGTTGTTGTGAATCCAAAATGCTTAAAAGAAATCGTGAGAAATAAATTTTTAGACGACGACAGCGATGCCACAGAGAAACCTCTTAACTCCTCAGTGTCTTTTATTTTATTAGAACCGGAAAGGACACTTTTAATGAACCCAACCGGGTCACAATATCCATTGAGACGCACTGAAGGATGCTGTTATGTCATTTAGGAACTCTTGAAACAAGTCTTAATTTTCCCTCTGACAAATATGAGCTCTACATTACAGCCGGCGCCTTTCGCCTCTGCTGTCCTCCAGTTTGAGCTCCCAGCATTCATAACTGCCACTAAACCGACCCTGTGCTGTTTCCGGCTCGTAGCATCCACTCTCTTCATCGCTGGTCACAAATTCCCAGAGAGACTGTTTAACGACCCTCATGTGGACTGGGGCACAATTATGAATCTGTTAGCCAGGAGCTCGGTGGCCTTTTAAGTGGCCTTTTGTGCCCCTAAACTGAAGCGCGAGTGTGAGCGCCGGTTTGTCGGCTAAATGGATGAGAGCCCGTCAGCGGGCCACCACTGCTCATTGTAACCTCTCTTCCTCTGAGTGGTGAAGCTGAGGTGACCGAGGAGGAGCTCCTGATTTGGAGTGTGACCCTTCGGATAGATAGTTGTGAAATTGAATAACCATTAAATTCCTTGTGGTATCTGGCATCATGGCGGTGAATGTTTTCGGTGACTAACCTCTAGACTGTTCACTGAAAACTGGAGACTCGGTATGAATGTTTGAAGCTCTGCAAGTTTTATAAAACATAACTGAAGCCACATGTAAAGATTTAAAGATGCCAAGCAGCTCTGAAAAATAACGGTATCATGCATTTAAAGGAGTACCTCAACATTTTGAGGAAAAAAAGCTTATTCCAAACTGCCTAATTTGTGAGCTCTCAAGGTGCTGACATGTGAGTTTTGTTACCTTTTGGACAGAGCAAGGTTAGTTAGACCCCTCCCCCTCCTTCTCATTGGCTAAGCTAATAAGCTATTTTACCAGCTTGATATATTGTCACGGAGCTCAGACTTTAATAGTTGTCTAATAGTTTCTGCTCCCTCCAGAATAATCTATGAGTACAGACTTCTCTGTAGTCGCCCAGCATTTTACTTTTTCGATTCACAGTTCTCATCAGGCTCGTAAACTCTGTTGTGTGTGTGTGTGGTAAACGGAAACAGTGGCTCCGTGTTGCGTCTGGCCATGAGTCAACCCTGACACCCTTTCTGTATCCTTCAACCCCCCCGCCGGCAGGAAATGAGACATGACACACACAACTCTGACCTTGGCTGGTGTGTGCTAATCCCTGCAGGTTGAAGGCTGATGATTTGCTCCCTCTGTCTGCTACACACTCACACAGTCACCTAATAGGCCTGAAAAAAAGAAGGAGAACGGAGCAATCGATTTCTGCATCCTTGGTAATACTCACTGCTTCTGACGGTGTACATGCTGACGCTTTAATGTGTTTATAAACCTTCTCTATCTGTGTGTGTGTGTGTGTCTGTCTGCCTCATGTCGGCTGCACAGGGAGTCTCTCCTCCTTCATGTACTTTATTATAGGTTAGACTTCAGCTGGTCTCCAGTGTGTCATCCTGCTCTGCTCAGGGTGTGTCTCCACATTAATGCCCACGAGCTGTACGACACACTGAACACACAGCGGAGTTTAAATCCATTTAGCAAAAGATTTGGGACATGCCCGGATACCGTCTTGTGTCTTGTGTGTCTGACCTTATTTTTTGGGGCTTTCTTTTTTCTTTTTTTTTTTCCTCCTCAAACAATTGGAAGCATCAGAGTGTGTGTGTGTGTGTGTGTGTGTGTGTGTGTGTGTGTGTGTGTGTGTGTGTGTGTGTGTGTGTGTCTCTCTCTCTCTCTCTCTCTCTCTCTCTCTGTCTCTTTGGATCAGAACAAAGGCCAATGATCTGGCTCACTGTTTGTGCCCCAGCTGGTCGCCTCCTCAGTCAGGCCTGCTGAACAATAGGACACACACACACACACACACACACACACACACACACACACACACACACACACACACACACACACACACACACACACACACTAACACGCACACACACACACACACACGCTTGATACAATTGTGTGCGTTCACAGCAGGCCTCTGGGCCTGGCTCTCAGCAACTGAGGACAACAGCCAGTGCCTGCTGCCATCAGGCTGAATGTGGTGGGTGGAGTGGACAGAAAGATGGAGGGGTTGTTTTCAAGTTTGTGTGTGTGTGGTTTGGGAGGATGTGTGGTCACTTCTTCTGGTGTGGTTTGCTGAGTGGGGATACTGATTGCAGACCCTCTTTTCCTTCTGCAGCCCCTGTGAGCTTAACACACTGATCAGGGTGTTTGGTTGTGAGGACACACACACACACACACACACACACACACAGACACAGACACACACAGACAGCCTTGGCCTCTCTTGGTCACGGCTGAGGCTACAGTGTATGTTTTTGTCTGTCTCTCTTTTATTTTCACTGTTTGCTTCCACCAATATTTCTCTTCCCTTGTGTCCTTGTGATAACGAGGTGTGTGTGTGTGTGTGTGTGTGTGTGTGTGTGTGTGTGTGTGTGTGTGTGTGTAAAGATGAAACTCTGACTGCAGTGAAAGATGCGTTCTTCTATACCCTGACTGTAATCCAATAGACTGACAACCACAACATCATTTAGTTTCCTTAGAAACATTTGCGTTGAATGAGTAGAAATAGCTTTTCAATTCCAGTCAAATTATGTTTGTGGAATAATTTATTCAAATCAGCTCAGTGGTAAGGTGTTATGCATTTCACAGTACAGCATACAAAATGTGCCTTTCAGTTTCCTTGTTTTATTTTTATGGAATTCACGTTGGTGTTTCTCGTCTCCTGTGACAGAAACTGACGGTGCAAGATGCAAGACTTTAAGTAATGTGTGTTTTGCACATCACATATACATACATACATACATACATACATACATACATACATACATACATACTGTATATTTGAAGTTTCTTATTTAACATTGAGGTAAAAGTGTTCAACCAAGAGTTGAGTTCATCACAGTCTAAACACAAAGAAATACAAAGCATAAACTAATCTAAATGGTATCCATCCATACTGGATTTTTGTAGACTGAACTTGAAAACAGTTCATGCTTTCTCCTCTATATATATTCAGTGTTTATATATTCAGCAGTTTCTAGTCAGAAGTAGTGATATTACTTCAATTTTGATTATTAATTCTGACAAATGGGTAATTAATCTTGATATTATTTGAGGGTGAGGTTGCTGTTCTGTCGGGACAAAGTGTCTCAAGGATTCATTACTTCAAAAAAAAAAAAAAAAGGATTTTTAACAAATGGATTTTTGGGAAGTAAGCTTGTTTTCTTATTGACAGTTAGATGAGAAGATTGACTCACTCTCATGTCTTAATGATAAATATGAAACTTTATCCAGCAGCTGGTTAGCTTAGCTGAGCACAGGGGCAGCTTGCGAGCTACTGTTTGAGAATGTGTGCGTTAAGTATCAATTTGTTATTGTTCACACAAAGAAATAAAAAGCTTATTCAACTGGTTTGGTGGAGCTCAGCCATGTGAATAAATATTAAAGCGCGACACAAATTGCTTCACAACTTTCATTTTGTCAAAGAAGCGCTCAGAGGAAGAAAGGTTGGAGACCGCTGGCTCAGCATAAAGACGAGAAAAGGGTGCAAACAGCTCGCTTGGTTTCCTGGAGTCTCGACTGAAACCTGGTCATTTTCCAGGCTTTACTTCAAACTGCTGACTGTTTTTTTTGTTTTTTTTTGTTTTTTTTTTATGCGGTCGCTTCCACATCCAGTGTCAAGCATATCCAATACCAACCTGAGATCTGTCATTAAGTAACAGATCCCAAGGATGTTTTTCTTTTGAGCGGGAGGGACGAACACGGCCCTTTTTGTCCGTTTTGTCATCGGTCGGCCAGATTTCTGACCAAAATCCCTTTTCAACAGTGAAATAACGCATCTGTGTTCATACTTATGAGGTTTAGAATAATAAATCAAACCCCGCGGACTTTTTGTAGGATGTCAGAAGGCCCTTGTTTCGTTGTGTGGATCAAACAGTCATCCTGCTGTAAGTTCCCGGTGGGTGGAAACGTCTAGCAGGTGGATGAGCCTCCACGGAGCCCCGGTAATGAATGGGCTCTGCAGCGCTACTGTACAGAGCGTCTGCGTTGGCTGAGCAGGAAGCAGTGAAGATTACAGGAGAGTTCAGTGATGTGACTGATGATCGTGGAGGCGAGGAAGGTCTCGGCCCTCTTTTCTCTTCTCATCTTTCCTCCCCTTGTCCTCCTCTAATGTGTTTTCTTCAAACCCGTCTTGTCTGCTGCAGCTAAACCTACATTTCATCTCCTCTGTCCCCTCCCCTCCACCATGTGCTTCTCATTATGGTCAGTTATATTTTCCTTCTCAATCGTGTGTGTGTGTGTGTGTGGGTGTGGGTGGGAAGGAGGGGTGTGGGTGGGTGGGGGGTGGGTAGGGGGTTTACGTGTTCATCCCCACATATTTCTGCAGAAACTCAATCCCAAGCTGACTTTAGGAAGCACTCGACAGCAGAGGAGGAATGTGCATTTGTTTCTTTTTGTCCTGACGGTGTGAACAGTAACTCTTCAACAGCTCTTGTGTAACACGGGCTCAGAGGTAACAGTCTCGACAAGGATCACGGTTACTTTTAATACAAAGTACATCTTTGGCTTCAGCTGGAGACAAACTGTGCTCGACTTGTATTGAGAGACCTCATCTGTAGAAAACGGTTATCACCAAACTGTTGGTTTGGAGAGCGAGGTTCGGCAAGCCTCAATCTTTTTTGACTTTTCTAACCAGCTTGGCCGTCCTCAGAGTTTTTAATATTTTCTTTGGAGCCTCTGCTCGACTTAAAACTGTCCGGCGAGAGCTTCATGAGGTCCAATAAATTGCTTCAGGAGATGTCACTCGAGTCGCTGTTGGTCAGAGCTGCAGACTACAAGTTTGAAAATGTAATAAAAAAAAAAAAAAAATCTGGAGGTGTGAAGTGAGAAAGAAGTCAAGAGCTCTGCAGCCAACTCATCATCTCTGCTCGAGGCCCGCACAGTTGCATTATGGGTAAAGAGCTGCCGGGTTTTGACAAAAAAGAGGAATGCGTAGAAAACTGATATCTCCGGCTTCGTTGCAGCCAGTTTAATGTGGAAAAATACAGTCTCACTGTGACTCCAGTAATATTATAAAAGCTGTAAATGATTGATGGGAACAATACTCGTCACATTATTGAACATTAAAAAGGGATTCTGCATTACTAAATAAATAGTTCAAGTCACATCAGCGTAAATTTGGCTGTAAAATATCGTGACCAGAAAACCTACTTCTAGTTTTGACAAACATGATGATGATGTATTTTTAGTATCATATTAGGACAAAGTTCCTTTTGATGTGTTCGGCCAGTTGTGAGACAGTAGAGCAAGAAACATGGAAAATATGAGCTGGAGGGGAAAAGAGGGCGTCACGCATGAACAGGGAGCTGGAGAGAGAAAACACGAGAGCCGTGGTTTGTTTTCTCAAACACATCTTTCTTTCTCTTTCCGTCTGGATCCCTTCGCACACATTTACACAGCGATCCAACAGACAGTCCATCCCTGTCTCTCTGTAAGCCACAGCCTATACATCCATGACTTCATCAGACACAATAGCCTGCATTGTCGAGCCAGAAGTGTGTTAGTGGATGTGCGTTCCTCCGATAGTGGAATCATATTCGTCTGCCTCTTTGTTGCTCAAAGTGCTTGCGAGAGATAAAGGCGATTTTAATGAGGTTTGATGTTCTGTGCATATACAGTCGGATGTGTGGACACGCACAGAGAGACATGGACTCAAAGCCTTGTAAGCTACAGATTTAGATCTGCAACTAATAATAGGAGCAATTATTGTCATTATTGAGAATTATATATATTTTTTTAAATGTATCAACCAAACATGTTGTCACCTCCCAGAGACACCAGGTAACATCTTCAAATAACATTTTGAAGATTTAAGAAGGTCAAAACCCCCAAATATCCACTTTACATTAAAATAAAGTAGAACCCCCACTGATATTTGATTTTCTGGGCCGATACCAAGAGGGAGTAAAAATATTCTGATACTGATAAATAAACACATATTTTTTGCAATGATCTCTCAAATGTTGTTATCTGGAACTTTTGAAATTTGTAATGGAGGCAGAATATTTCAGTTTATTGTTCACGCTGACATCAGTGCACTGAAACGGTAAACCTCACCGGGAATTGAATATTTATATATTATTATTATAAATAACGATAAAAAAAACAAAACAGAAATAGAGCAATTTGTAAATTACTCCAAGCATCTTTTTCTGCAGCATGTTTTCATACCAATAAATCTGAGATAGGCCAATTCACAGCTGGTTAAAATCCACCAGACAGTATATCAGTCATGCTCAAATGGGCTTAACATATTGAAGAAGCTTGATCCAGAGAATGTTTGACATGTTTTACATGCAGACAAACTGCTCTAAGGAGGGAAATATTGATTCGTATGTCAGTGTATAACACACTGCTCAAAAAAAATAAAGGGAACACTTAAACAACACATCCTAGATCTCAATGAATGAAATATTCCAGTTGAAAATCTCCATTAATTACATCGTGGAATGTGTTGAGAACAAAATAACATAAGAATGATCAATGGAAATCAAAATCATTATCCCATGGAGGTCTGGATTCAGAATCATACTCAAAATAAAAGTGGAAAAATCAGATCGCCAGACCATCGCTGACCCACCGCCAAACCGGTCATGCTGGAGGATGTTGCAGACAGCAGAACGTTCTCCACGTCCATTTGTGTTCCCCAGAGGATGAGGCCTACTGATCATAACCTTTTTTTCAAGCAACACTATCAACAGCTAAATACCCGCAGAAGTAACTTCATCCACGTCAGCTCACAGCCTCGGTCTCGCAGAACTGATTCACGGGTGAACAAAACTCCACTCTTCCAGTTTTATTTTCTATTGGTCAGTTTCAGCTCTTGTGGCATATTCGGTGAGCTTTGACTGTTCGCCATGACGACTAATTCTTTGAAGAGCAGTGAGGTCTTTCTGGGCTGTGACAGATGTGTGTGTGGGCGTTTGTGCAGCTTTGAAATCCTTCACTAATCTCAGCTGTCTGGTGTTGCTCATTTAGTGCATCTGATCCTGACCAAAGGATGTGTGTGCGTGCGTGCATGTATGTATGTATGTATGTGTGTGTGTGCGCGTGTGTGTGTGCGTGCGTGTCTACATCTGGACTGTTGGTTGTCAGTGGCCATCCTCTGTGGCAACTTGCTGCCCATTCATGACCCATAAACGACCACCAGTAGCCACTATCTTAGCTAAAGTCCGTCTCCACAACTCTCTGACCCCGCCCAGGTATGGACCTGTCAGCCAATCAGGACGAGGAAGGCGACCAGGAGGTGTTCCAGGTGGAGATTTGCCGCGAAAACAGGAAGTGCGCGTTTCGGACTGCTGCTGGGAAATACTGGACCCTCACTGCAAACGGCGGCCTGCAGTGTACCGCCTCCACCAAGTAAGAACACACACACACACACACACACACACACACACACACACACACACACACACACACACACACACACACACACACACGTACACGTACACGCACGTCATCATACGTCATCTCACTTCATCTGAAACTCGGTGAGATACACTGATCTGTAACCTTAAGATTCACCACAACCACACCTGCGAGTGACCTCATGGCTGTGGCATGCTGCGGGAGAAAAAGTGCATTTGTGTGCAACCTCAACCTGGAGAGAGTGATTTTCTTTAATGTGCAGTAGTTCTGTCCAAGTAGAGAGCTGGCTCTTAACCCCCTGACCTTTGACCCTGTGCTCCTGGATGATTGCCCTGTGAGGCCCCACAGGTTCAGGAGTCAAAGCTCAGACTCTTCTTCTCATCCTTGAGCAGTTAGATCCAGTTTTGTGTTTTAAATGAGTTTTATTTTGAAAAGAAAACAGAAGCTGAAATCTTAAAGTCTTAAAAGATGTGTACAGAAGTGATCCCGAACGGCACAATAATCTGATCTGGTGTCAGATTGGTCGGAGATAAATTGGAGGCAGGCGACACTTGATTATTTTGGAGATAAGATGGAGCAGAGACGATTCTCGCCACTGAAAGGGCACGCTGGAGGACGTTCAGTCTTGTGATTAGACTCCTCACAGATTACACCACAAAAATCCATTCTTTCACGTGGTGAAAGAATGGATTTCAGAGCTTCTTTGAATGCAGAATAAAACCCAACTTGAAAAATGAAGTGAAAGGATTTGGGAAGCTACTCAACCAAAGACCGCAGGCTTATCCCTCCACTCACAGCCCACCTATCCAATTACCCAAGCGTACTTAAACTGTAGACGAAACAGCAGGGTGGGGTTGTCTGAGCTGCAGGAGAACAGAATGCGTGTTTACACCCGGCACTCATGGAAATGTGCAACTGGATATTTAACTGCCAAGTGAAATTGAATTGTCTTTCTCACCTCTCATGCCTTTATTCTCTCTCTGTCTCTCAGGTCAGCTAACTGCTACTTTGACATTGAGTGGCGTGGGAAGAGGCTGACTCTCCGGGCCGCTAACGGGAAATACGTCGCGGCCAAGAAAAACGGGCAGTTAGCCGCCACCATCGACTCTGCAGGTCTGTGTGAGCCGTTGTTCCCGCACCGAGTTGTTTAACTTCTCAGCAGTGATGGCTGAAATTTCATCACAGTGATAGTAATTAAATCCAGTCTGGATGTTCTATTTTCTTTCTGGGCTCCGAACAGCCTCGCCACTTCTGTGTAGAGCAGTTCTGTTGCGTAACAGCTGAACGTAGCTGTTTATTGCTCGGGGGTTTTGGCTTTGTTGCATTAGTTTGTGCTTGTTTTCGTTGTTGCTGTGTGTCTTAAATTAATCCTGATGATTGGAAACATCGTGAGAAAACTCCTGAGTGTGCAGACTCACTGAATGAGTCATAAACAACTGTTTAGTTTTTTTTTTTTACTACCTTTGTGCCAAAAGTGAATCCATCATGGACATGAAGGTGTAAAATGTGTTCTTTCTTATGCAGAACGTTGCAAACTGAGCTGTACGTTACATGATACTGACCCATTTAAGGTAATACACTTATTTCAGTAAGGAGAGATTCAATTTTAGTGAACAAATAACTTTTTTTATTTTTTATTATTAAGCTCAAGAACAAGAGAGCAGTGTGCGACTGGATCCCGTTGTGATGTCATCATATTTAAAAGGGGGTGCGACAGTGTTTAGTACAGGAATCGCCCCCCCCCAACCACACATTTTTATACGGTGCCAAATCGCAACCTCACAGAGTCAACACGAGCCCAATCGCAACATTATAGACAGAAACCTAACAGCTCAGCGATTCCCACATGAACGACAGCTAAAGGGAGAAACAGCCTCCCTTTTAACAGGAAGAACCCTCCAGCGGGCTCTGAGGTCGGCGGGCATCTGCCTCGACCTGTCGGTGTGAGGGAGGAGCAGAGAGAGAAGACAACAGCGCCGGTGGACACGATGACAAACGCTCGGCGGGTCGTCGCCCTCACCTGACAGCAGATGCAGAAGAAGAACCGATTTAAAGTCTGACGGCATTGGAAGGACTGGCTGGTTGAGATCATGGCGAAATTTGATTTGGTTTACTCAAAACGCCGTGTCTGGTGATTAGAAGGAGCAGGAGACAGTCAATTGAGGAAGAATGAGCTGTAAAAGTAGTCTCCCTGATTAAGCTTACGCTTAAAGCTTGATTTCTTGGACTAGTTCTTGGCTCGGAGCATTTGCCAGACGAGTTGCCGCTCCCAGGCAAAAAAGTGGCTTTGTATTTAAACCCCATAAAACAACTTGTTTGTGCTAAATTTGCAGGCTTTAACTTTCTCTTGAATTGGCAGATATCAGACTGGTGTCAGTCTTATTTATGTCTCCTCAAGAAGATTTCCCGAAATGTTCAACGTTTCCTTTTAAAACCTGCTTACTCAGAAGGCGATGTGAATAGTTGGCACATAATTTAGACCGTCAGAACGACTGCTTTCAGAGGAGTCAAGTCAGCAAGCAGATCAGAAAAACGCTCCAATTATAGCCGGGCTGATGGACTCCACCAGAAGTGGATCAAAGCTGCAGCTTACTTTGTGCTGCAGTTTCTGATGAGACAGCCACACAGTGCTCTCTCTGGAAAACATTTCTGCATCACACACAGTTTTTTTTAGTTTTTTTTAATGAGGTGTACTCAGCATACTAAGTTTAAGCAGAGCGGTGGTAAGACTGGACACATTTTCACCTTTTAGATACAAGAACAAAACTGCTGTGGACTTTAAATGTGTTTTAAACCAACAGTTTAACCTGACAGTGAAATAAACTGTTAAGTCTGTGTCCTCCGTCTGTCTCCAGGTGAGTCTGAGGAGTTCCTCATGAAGTTGATCAACCGCCCGATCATCGTGCTGCGCGGCGAGCACGGCTTCATCGGCTGCAGGAAGGTGACGGGGACGCTGGACTCCAACCGCTCGTCCTACGACTACTTCACCCTGGAGTTCAGAGATGGAGCGTACAGCCTGCAAGGTCAGTCGTAGTTGCAGGATGTCGCTGACGGGCAAAACAGCTGTGGTTTATTGTAAATTCACATTTTCAGAAGACAGTAAATGGGTAAAGAAACGACAGCGTGTGAAGGGACCACCTGCAGGCACACACACGAGGGCTTAAATCATGAGGTCTTTAAGCAATTTTCATTGAAGACTTATGAGGCATCTGTGGCAAAAAAAAAAAAAAGGGATTTGATTCGGATAATTTCACATTATGTAATTCAAACAAAGCAATTTTAAGCCGAACCTTTTGTTCCTGCCCCAATTTTCAGACCCTTCCCCCCCCTCCCTCACCTCGGTGACACCACTCGCACACTTTTCTCCGTCTTTAATCCATCCCTTCCTCCTCCCGCAGACTCAACGGGGAAATACTGGATGGTGGGGAACGAGCAGTCGGTGGTGAGCAGCAGCGACACGCCCGTCGACTTCCTCTTCGAGTTCTGCGACTACAACAAGCTGGCGGTCCGCCACGCCGCTGACAGTAAGTACCTGCGCGGCGACCACGCCGGCGTGCTGAAGGCCAACGCCGACGACCTGGAGACCGCCACACTCTGGGAGTACTGAGGGAAGCAGGGGGGAAACCCACGGCAACGGAGGGGATGCGGTCGCCCACTTCTTTGATGATGCCGGAGAATGAGAGAAGTGTGACGACGCAGCACAACAGCACTACCCGTCCTTAAATCTACCTATCCACCCCCCCCCACCCCGCCCACCCTTATATTATATCTGTACTATGACTTTATATGTTGATAAACTGCACAGAGAGAACAGGAAGGATAGAAGAAGAAGGAAGGAGACACCTCTTTCTCTCCCGCCTCCCTTTCCTTCCTTTTATCCCTCCTTCCTCCCTTTCCCAGCTCCGCTCTGCAGTGCCGACCTTTATCTGTTGCCATAGTTACCATGGGGCTGTGCACTTTTCCTGTACCGATCTGGTTCGCTGCTCGACCCGTAACTCACTCCGTCTTCGCCTTACGATTGGGCTGACCCCCCTCCTCACCCCCCCCTCCTAGAGCAGAGCAGAGCCACGTTTAAAGAGCCCCCTCCTCGCCGAGTTAACCCCCTCGTCTTTCTACTCGTCTCTATTGTCTGTGAGCAGCACGCGGTGGCAGTATTTATGGTGTCTGAGCTGGTCTGGTAGATCCTTTTTCCACTTGATCTAATCTCACAAAAACAGATTCGCTCTTTGGTAAAAATCCACTCGGCTACTTCCTGTTAGCTGCCTCTGAAATATCAAGAAAGCGGCGTCTGCATTTGTGAGGTTGGATCTCGTATATTTTCTGCCTCTATCAGACCAGGTTGTTTGTTTTTCATGAGCAGGCCTTGTTGCCTGGGGCGACTGTGATATAACTGGAGTGGATTTGACGATGACAGAGATATTGAAGATGATAAGCCCCGCTCCTTTCATCTCAAGTGTAAAATAATGAAATGTAAACCTATTTCCTGTGTTGTTTTCTAGCTGTGTTCTCATTGGTCGGCGGGGAGTCTGATTTCCTGGACCAAACAGGATGTAGGAAGTTAAAACACTCGTCCTTTAACCCTTCTAAAAGCTAAAGCTATTGTCAGGAGAAGAGTATAAAGAAAATAAGTAAAAGATAAAAAATGGTGCGGCCACATACTGTATGTTTACTGCACTCATCTTATTTGAAAGAAAAACAAACAAAAAAAAAAAAAACACTTGCCGACGCACAGTTGGATTAATTTCTTTTTCTATGTCCAAGGCACAGACATTATCATGGGGAAGTGTACTGTAGGTAGCCATAGCAACAGGAGTAAAATGATATACAGATGCTTTGAGAGCTGCTTTTTGATTCCCTCGACCAAACCTACACCCTCAGCCTTTATGCAGACCAAACCTTTGATACTGGATCAATGAACCGTCATCTCACACAAACCAACACAACTGGAAACCTGGTGCTCCTGACCAACGCGTTCAGAAACGTCACCATCACGTCGAGCATCTCGCACACTGTCTGGACAAACAGTGATTTTACTTTTGCACCCGAGAACCCCGCGGCCCCTTTAACCTCTGCTTCTTCTTTGGTTTTAATTTCAGTCTGAGCAGCGTCGTGACAGCATTTCTAACGATATACAACGAAATTTCACTCGTTTTTTTTTTGTTGTTGGATTTTTCTGTTTCCGATTCGTCAGTGAAGGGGGGAGGGGGGGGAGGATTTGTTAAAAAACAGAGAAAAGAATCGGACTTTCAATTTGTCGTTCATTACATTGAAATGTTCTGTAACTGCAGTCATGTAGCACATCGCTCCCACCGATTCTCCACCCTTCAGCGGCCCGTTTTCTCCGCGACAGAAACGGTTTCCATCTGCAGATTTTTACAACACAGCAACGACACAATGCACTCGTCCCCGAAACCATCGGGCTCCTCCACCCATCACCAAGCATTCCTCTGATGTGGAAATCGGTTTGGAAAACCAATCACTGTAGTCCCATGAAATGATTGTAGCCAGATCCTCACCAAGTCTGTCGAACTCGGACGTTCTTTTTGCATGAAGGGTTGAGAATCTCAAGCGAACGAAAGGAGCGGCTGTCCTCGGTGAAAAACAGCATCCCCGAGGCAACCGAAGCTTAGACAAACGGATGTGGAAGGGGAAACATGTGGTAATGACTGTGCCTTACTCTTGAGTTTTTGGGCAGTAGGAAATTTAAAAAGAATAAAAAATAAACAAAAAAAAAAGAATGAAAGTCCACATCTTTGATTTGTATAACTGGAACTTCCTTTTGTATTATTATTTTGTATCATTTTTTTGATATTGTGGATTAATCTCTCTCGTGCCATTGGTTCACCTAAAATCCAACGACCAATAAAACTGGGATTTGGAACGCTACAGGTCTCCAGTTGTTTTTCTTTTCTTCTTTTCTGGGAAATTTCACTTGAGGCCTTCATTGTTCCCTTGAAGAAATAGTTTCTTTTTAAAACATACATGTAGTTAAAAGTCATATTGGACATTTAAACGGGTTTAGTTGCAGTTCTTCAAGCTCCACGAAACCAGGATGCAGTTCGGCTGACTTTTTAGTTTGCAGCTATTTAAACCCGAATGAACCCTCAGCCATTTTCAGGGTAATTTTGGTACCTTTACTTTCAAGCTCATATCAGTCATTATAGGGGCTAACCATTCATGCTATATCTTGTTTTGTTTTTTTCAGGACACCTAAGGCTATCCGAATCCTCCAATGTTTTGGTTTGATAATATTTTATATTGGTCTTTATATCAAAGGAAAAAAATGAATCGTATGATGTGATGTTTCTACATGTATCTCACCAGAGAATATTGGCAGTAGAGAAAGCTTTTCATCATTGTGTAGAATCTCTATCTGAATCATGTTTGTGAGACACCATGACTCGGCGTTATGAAAGAAATATTTGCCTAGCGCCTGACGGACAGAAATGTCATTGTTCTGTTCAGTCTTGCACACACAACTTTTGACTCACTGCTTTAAAAAAACAAAAAAAACAACATATAAATTCTGATTAAATTTGGACTTGATGGCTACATATTTGATTTAGTGCTAATGGACTATCACTAAACAGGGTTTTGAGAGCGTTTTCACTGTGCACACCAGAGCAAAGCTCGACAGCCACACTGTGCAACGTTACGGTTGCTAAGCTATAATTGGAAAATGTCTCTGTTTGAGGGAAACTGACGTTTGGAAAACTGCAAATATTTAATGCTCTCTCGTGCACATTTTACTTTTCAATTCAATGACTTTAGGGAACTTGAGACCGATGACATGTTTGATTGCGTTTGAAAATAAGCTCACGCTAAGAGGATCTCGGGCCACATTCTCCGTTGATCTCACCAAGTGATTTTACGTCCTCAAAGCTTCATGATAGTCATCGGCCGTCCCGCATACTTCTGGAAACCATTGTGTTTTCTTGCTCGGCTCATTTCTCATGTAATCACAGCTTCATGTCGGGCCTCCTGCCATTTTCAGACCACAGCGGCTACATGTGTTGTCCCACTTACACACACTTGTATGGAAACGCACACTTTTCCTGTCTGCTGAATAGAGCCTTTGTCTTGAAACATTTATTTGAGTGCAGAGAAAGGGCAACCCCTCTAAAACACACACACTCACACACACACACACACACACACACACGCACGCACGCGCACGCACACACACACACACACACACACACACACACACACACACACACACACACACACACGCACACGCGGTCCAAGGTGGTAATGCACTGATGGAGCCTCCCGAGCAGGTCTCTAATTCATTTCCCCTGTCAGGTTCACAGATCCCAGAGGAACACCCAACATGGCAAAACAAACACACACCAACCCACCACACTAATCCCTCTCCCCCCCCACCCTCCCACCTCCCTCCCTGCCTGCCTGCTCCAACCATCTCCTCCCTCCAATCCCTTTAATCCTCATACTCGTCTCCTCTCTCTCTCTCTCCCACTCCTCCCTCCTCTGAATGATTCTGCTGAAAAGATGAGTCACTCAAAATATGACCCAGATCCCAAGAATGGGTGCAGTGGTTTGTGGGTAAAATGTCAGACTGCAGGCAGAGCTGGGTAGTTGCCTGCCTCCCCCCACCCACCCGCTCTCTCTGAATAAATGAGTGAGCGAAGAGAGGCAGGGATGGGGGGAGGTGTTAAAGGAGGGAGGAGGAGAGGCCGTGTGTGCAAAATGGCCACCGTCTCCACCCACAAACCGAGTCCCCCCCCCCTGCACCCCAGCCAGCCACTGCGTTACCATGGAAACAGCAGCTGCCAGAAGCTTGAGAGGTCTGAATCAAAGAAGCGAGCGAGTGTCTGGCATCGTCGGGGCGAGAAATGTCAAAAACCTTCATTCATTACATCCTAAATGCCAGGGCCTCGTGAGGTTTGTGGAGGGGGTGGGGCTGCACAGAGAGCTAAGAGGGGACAGGAGGAGGAGGAGGAGGAAGGGGATGTCTCCCTTTGATCACAGAAGAGCTCATCATGGAGGAAACAGCACACGGCTGCACTCTGCTGAGCTCCTCTTATATCTCCTATATTCAACTGCAGTGTGTGTGTGTGTGTGTGTGTGTGTGTGTACACACTCCCCTCCATCTCTCATCTGACCTCCCCTCAATCAGCTCTCTGTGCTCTAATCAAATCTACATCCACCCGTGTTGTTCCACCCCTCACAGGTCCAGGCTGTCAGGCAGCGGGTCAGTCAGTAATCTCTTCAGGCGATGTGACGGAGCAGCACGGTGACTCCCAATCAGCCATCGGAGACAGAGCGGGCTCCTCCTGCGTACTGTCACACCTTCAGAGGACGATAAAGCAGTTTCCTGAAATCTAAAAGACACGAAACACACAACGAAATATGGCAACGCCGTTAAACACGTTCATTTCTGGGTAAAATAATCAAAGCCGGCCGTTGTGTTGACGGGTGATGCGTTCGGTGTGCGATTTGAAACAACACTACCTTCTTGAAATTCCAGTACTACACAAGTAAGAGTACTGACATGTAAGAGTACTACATGTTAGTGTACTGAGGGAAGTACGTGATTTGGGAGACTCTAAACCACAAATGTCAACCGAATGGAGGTGCTGGAGGAAGGTCAGGCGTCACACAAGTCAAAAAGAGTCTACCTCCAGGGACCATGAATATCTGAACAAAGTTGAATGGTGATGGCACATTTCAATGTGGATGTAAGAGGTGAACTTCAATGGCCCTACAGCCATGCTGTTAGTATTGATTAAACTCTTTTTTTTTTTTAATAAAAGACAGAACATTTTGTAAGCGGGATGTCAAAAGAATACAAATATTTCAATGTAATTTGGGTATCAGGCAAATAATTAAGACCTTGGTGGTGATCCAGATGTTAGATTTTGACCATCTGATGTGAATTTGCTTTTCGATGAGAAAATGGATTCAGTCGACTTGAAAGTAACAAGAAAGATGCCTTTAGGTGCAACAGCAACATCCCACTGAGACACATTTAAGTATTTAGTTTGTAAGTACGGAAACATTAAAAATACAAATGGAAACAGAAAAATTATAATTTGAACGGTATCAGCAATATCACAATAATCAGTGTGTGTGTGTGTGTGTGTGTGTGTGTAGGGGGGGGGTTACAGCTGTAAAAGCACACGCTCATTAAAAATATACACACTCATTATAGATACACACAAACAGTAACAGACAAACAAAGCCAGCGGACGTGAAGCAGCAGAAACCATCAGGGGAGCAAATGCTGCCAGACACCAGCAGTCCCAGAGGACGAGGCAACAGAGGGCTTCAATATATATATATACACACACACACACACACACACACACACACACACACACATACAAACATAGAAATGTGTGACTCTTGGGGTATGAAGGTCGTCTGGGTTACCACATATGATGCAGAGACTATAGAGCCTGTTCGTGTGTGTCTGTGTGTCTGTCTGTCTGTCTGTGAACAGACATTACCGTCACACTCGCTCCAGAATAACAGGAAGACACAGCAGAGGTGGTGTTTGTCCATCTCAGGTGTCCCAGAAGATATGTAGGTCATGTCTGGTTTATATTTTCAGGCAACAACTCAGCTGTGTTTCATTCAGAGCTTCGGGTCCACAACAACCATTCAGTGAGTGTTTGTTTGTCGGGATTCGAATAGAGGACGCTGTTATTGTGCTGACTGAACGGCTGATTCACACAAAGCTTAATGCAGTTAAGGCCAGACCATGTTCTCATACACAATGGTGATTCAAAGTACTTTGAATATCACATAAAAGACAGAAAACAAATAACCTAGAATAAAACAAGAAAAAACAAAATTCGTATGTACAAAGAAGTCCTGCTAATTGATATGCAACATAATGGGGTAGAGCTATAAATAGCATTGTAAACATACTGATATTTAATTTACAAGAATATAAGAAGCTACAGCCATATCAACTGTTCTGTGTGCTCGACTTAGACATCTAACAACTGCTTGTGTGACTTAAACAGTCGATTCAACTTAAAATCTCAAGTGTATGAGTTCAGGTAACTTTGTTTTTTTTTGTTGTTGTTTTTTTTAAACCCAACAAGAGGACTTTAAACTAATTATTCAACCTAAGTTCTGCTTAATCACATTTTGAAGGCAGCAGTGCTATTATGCTTGACTAAGTTGAAAGAACTTGAACCAATGAACGAGCTAAAAAAAAACAACGTGTCAATATTACTCGTTATTATTGTCATTCATTTGCCCAGACTGGTAAGCAGAAGAAATCAAGAATATATCGGTGAGTCCAGACAGATTGTAACTATTTCTGTGCCAGGTTTAGGCCCTTGATGAGCCATTTTGTAAAAGAGTCCTAACACGGGCCGAAAGAACCGTTTAATCAACAGATCCAAACTGGATACGAAACTTTGAAACTTTTATTTTTGTGACCAGGGTCTGGTCTGAACACGTGTGGCACAGGTATAGTAGGAACAATGCTGCTGCTAACGGGCAATCAGGAGGCAGGCAGAAAGGAATAATTAGGTTCATAGTCAGCAGGTGTGAGAGGCTGCAGCTTACCGCCACACTCTGACAACAACGCCTGACGTGCCTTCTCCGTGTCAATGGGACTATTGTGCTCAAGTCTGGCTCGGGTAATTTAAACTTGTGGGTTTTTTTTGTTTGATCAGTAACTATGTTTTATAACCATTGCAAGTGTTTTATTATTTGGGTAATGTGGAGATAGGCACCTTGAGATATTGTGTTTTGAATCGTTTATGTCGGTTTATAGGCGTGCCATAACGTTTTATTGCAGGGAGCTGAAAGGTGTTGGATTGTCAGCTGATGCAAAGGTCTGTTATGAATTCATCTAGCAATGCAAATCATTCTGACCTCAAAGCAAATTTGTAACAGAGCTCCTTTTGTGTCCATGTGGAGAACTGAATCTTGGTTGTTTAAGTGGAAGGGATTTTAGTTCTGTTATTTTGGGATATCTTTCCGAGTGTAATTTGTTTTAATCCTGTCTCCTGTTTTCCTGGTGCAGCAGGTGGAGGCCTCCAGTCACAGGTGTGGTCAGCACGCTGGGAGTGAGGATATTTATGGTTTGTGGTGGTGGTGTTATTTAAGTATGTTGTATTTTGTCACCTGGTAAAATACTTTAAGTGCTCCATCAGTGGGTGGTTTGGCTTCCAGCTGTAGTATGACTTTTTTTTTTTTTCCTGAGTGCTGGTCTGTGCGTGAGTGATTTCTCTGTGGACATGAGCTGAGAGCGCACATCAAATTATCAACTCTGGAAATCGGCAACGGAGAACCTTAAAATACTTCAGCAAGCTTACGGCAATAAAGCAGTACGCTGGGAGAGGTGTCTCTGTCCAAAACCAAAGAAGGCACTTCAGGCCAGGAGCTCAACCAAGCGAGATTTCTTTGCCATCCACAGGTCTCCGAGGGTCAGACTGTCAACGTTGAGTTGTCCTGCGATGTTCTGATGTATTTATGGGAAAACATCTGACCGCCTGAACTTGGGTTCTCCCAAAAATGTCAAAAACATCTCTAACAAAGTTGTAGGATTTATCCTCAGAGGACCACGAATGTCTGCTCTGTACCATCTAATAGCCGTTGAGATGCCCGAGTCAGAACTAAGGTTGCGGTTCAAGTTCACCGACCGGTTGCAAGGCAACAAAGATGAGCGCTGAATACAGTAGAAACCAATCAGGACACTTCAGTTTAAAATGTATTTAAGATCATAATAGGTTAGTCAGCATATTAACATGCAGCCTACTGTTGTCTGGTGATTGACTCAAATGTCCTTTTGTTGCATTTTACAGTTTTCGATCCTCGTATGAATTCTTCTGCTGGGCTTCTCGAAATGTTCTTAAAACAAAACAAAACAAAAACAAACTCGCTCCGTCTTCTAATCTTGGCTGCAGAGCGGGTGTTGGACGTATCAGTGTGTGTGAGTGACAGCGCTGCGTCCCCAAAAGTCTCCTTTTATTCAGCCTAATCATGTCAGCTAAGCCGGTCCTTTTGTTGTCTGAATTAAATGAGTCATTAGCAGATAATTCTCTTTAATACTATCCAACTGTAATCCACGACCCGTGCTCGTGCGCGTCGGGCCCTCGGGCGCCTTTCAAAAGAAAAAAACAGAGCAGCAGAAGATTTCTTGAGAAGAGAGGTTGTTTTCAGGGGTTCGGTGTCTGAGGTCAGCGTTTGTAGAGGGCGACCGCGTTAGTCATGGAGTTTACCGCATCACAAACTGCAACGGTACACAACGGATCTCTTTTTAAAGGTGCGGTGCCAAGACTTCGGATCAGTTTACTCCTCATGACGGCACCACTGAGCAGACTAATGTCTGCAGCGGTCCAACTGCTGAAAGAGCTTTGTTAAGTCTGGGAAATAAACCCGATGATGTCATCATGATGTCAGCAGCGTTAGCTGGGTTTTATAATACAACGGCAGGAGTTTGGAAAGCTTTAATCCAGCGGGGAAGGTCTGCTTTGCTTTTAGCCGTGCTCGGAGAACAGCAGGATGCCAGTGCTGCAGCTGCTTCAGAAACATCTCGACAACTATCGGGAGTCATCGGCAGTAACTTTGGAACAAGTTTTGATCTCGCTAAGACGAATCCCGCCGACTGAGACCTGGACTTTTCCTCTGGCACCACGAGGTTGTTCTTTTTTTTTTGTGTGTAATGTCTCAACATGTACCAGATACAAATACCTTGTACACGTTGAGACATTTCATTTGTCATATTTTAACATTGCTAATCAAATGTTGGCATGTTAGCACGGCTGCACAGTTCATCTGGTTCCCTGTGACAGTCCCTCAGCTGTCCGTCTCCTTTCTTCTGTCTCTCAAATGAAGTGCCGTAGCCGTGTGAAGTCATGTTGTCGTGCGGTCTGTGGAAGCCCCTCCCGGCACTGAATGTAGTTTAAATACATTGTAGATGATTGGATTCATGGCCGTTTGGCTGCTGCTGAATCTGATTAAAGTCCAACTCTGGCTCACAAGAAAAACCAGTCTGGTTCGTAGCACCCATGACCGAAACCAAGAGGACCCCAGGGCCAGGACGGAGGTTCGCTGTGCCGCGTTAACACACACTGCATGCAGAAACAAGAGGCTGTGAGTGTGTAACTGTTTGTGTGTGTGTGTGTGTGTGGCAAAGTGATTTGTCACACTCGCAGCACACTTGGCTGAACAAAGAAGTCCCCTCTCTCAGTAACATCACAAAGCTCAGCGGTCGCTACGCCGTGATTGGAGAAAAAAAAACCTCCGTCTGTCATGTGATTGGTGCGTTGCCCGGAGGCTCAGTTATCATGAGTCAGCCCCTTTTTCCTGCATGAGACGCGGGGCGGCGGGGAGGTCGGGGGGGGGAGGGGGGGTCTGGCTTTCCTGGCAAGTGTAGATCTGTGCGAGGGAGCGTGTCGAAGCAACGTGAACATTACTTTATTAGAAAACTGTGGTCTCACAAATGTTACACAAAAGATACAGAAGGGAATGCTAACAATTTCTTACGTACTCAAAAATATCTGTATAAACTGGAAATAAACTGATTCTCAACCCTCCCCTCCCCTCCCCCCCTCCCCCCCCCCATATTTAAACAGAAAAGGGTGAAAACGGAGCATGTTCGTTGTCGGAGTCCCAGGTTCAGCGGGAGAAGGCAAAGCGTCCGAGTGTGTGTGTGCGTGTGTGCGTGTGTGTGTGTGCGCGTTTCTCTCCGACCGCACTTCTCATTTCAGTGTGTTTCATCAGCTGGATGCAGAAGGACACGTTGAGATGCGATAAAAAAAAAAAAAAAAACCCGACGAAGAGAACGAAAGGCCCGAAAAACCGGCACCGAAATGAGAAGCGGAGCAGCAGCGAGCGGCCGTGCGTCCCAGCGCCTGCTAGAAGCGTCTGTAGTACTGGTGCGGGCGTCTGTAGTAGTGGGGCGGAGGTCCGTAGTGCATGGGCAGGTCTATGATGTCCATGTTGTGGTGGTAAGGGTTGACGGGAGGGTTGTTGTTGTTGTTGTTGTTGTTATTGTTCAGGGGGTGCAGGTGCTGCAGCGGGGGCACGTAGGGGGCCGGGGGCAGCCGGGGGATGAACCCCGGGTTGTAGATCCTGCCCTGGGGCGGAGCCGGAGGGTAGCGGGCGCGCGGAGGCACGAACAGGGGGGCCTGCACCGCCTGGGGGTGAGGAGGGGCCGCGGGGTGCGGGTTGGGGGGGTTTTCCAGGGGCGGCCCCACACGCGGCCGCTTGGTGTCCGTGATGGGCTCCGGAGGCGGTCCGACCCTCTTCCCTGAATTATCTTGAGAGAAGTGGGGGGGGGGGAGTTACTGATGAAGCAGCAGCATCCTCTGATCAACCCGATTTAAAATGTTTACTTCCCGACAGTTTGAATATTCCACAAACACACCGAGGCAAATCAAACACTGGAAAGACTGCTGCCAACGCGTGTGAATAAATGATGGTTAGAAGAGGAATATCGCTGCAGCGCCACATTTTCATACCAGGAAACGTAATTCACTTTTTTTCGACATCAATCAGAAACAAAGAGAGACGATAAACTGGACAGAAACGCTGAGCGATTAATAAAAGCTGCAACAGAGCTGTTCTGTTGCGTTTTATAAAGTGAGCTGAAGCTGCCGGTTGCTGACCTGCACTCTTCTTGTTCAGCTCTGCTTCACCTTCCTTCTGGATCTCCTGAATGATTCGCTCGTCATCTTGCTGCAGACACACAAACACAAAGATGTTGTTGGATTTCAGGATAACAAGCAAATCCCCTCCAGGAATCCGGAGCTTCTTCTGTGATCTAAAATGTTTGATTTTGTAAACCTGCAAGCTACATTGCAAGATTGCGAATCCGTGGAGAGACTGAACAGCTGTTTTATTACAGTAGATAATAAAGGAGTGACTCCTGATGATAATCAAGTGTAATGTGAAAGCAGCACAGGACA